>NW_024045088.1:0-264865 GCF_015852505.1 Tachyglossus aculeatus
CCCCCACCTCCGTCTACTACTATCCCCCCCGCTCTGCCTAGTGCAACCCTCCCCTGCTCTGCCTAGTGCAGTCCCCCTCGCTCCGTCTAGTGCTATCCCCCGCTCCGCCTAGTGCTATCCCCCCGGCTCTGCCTAGTGCTATTCCCCCCGGCCCCACCTAGAGCTGTCGCCCCCCACCCCTCCTAGGGCTGTCCCTCTTCCCCCTGCCTAGTGCTACCCCCCCAGCCCTGCCTAGCGCTATCCCCCCGGCCTACCTAGCGCTACCCCCCCCGCCCTGCCTAGTGCTACCCCCCCCGCCCTGCCTAGTGCTACCCCCCCACCCTGCCTAGTGCTACCCCCCCGCCCCGCCTAGTGCTACCCCCCCTGCCCTGCCTAGTGCTACCCCCCCCGCCCTGCCTAGTGGTACCCCCCCGCCCTGCCTAGTGCTACCCCCCCCGCCCTGCCTAGTGCTATCCCCCCCCGCCCTGCCTAGTGCTATCCCCCTGCACTGCCTAATGCTATCCCCCCGCCCTGCCTAGTGCTATCCCCCCCGCTCCTCCTAGTGCTATCCACCTGCTCTGCCTAGTACTATCCCCCCTCCTCTGCCTAGTGCTATCCCCACGCTCTGCCTAGTGTTATTGCCCCAGCCTAGTGCCGTCCCCCCTGCTCCGTCTAGTGTTATCCCCCCACTCTCTCTAGTGTTATTCCCCTGCTCCGACTGGTGTTATACCCCCGTTCCATCTAGTGCCATCCCCCCGCTCCGACTAGTGCTATCCCCGCGCTCTGACTAGTGCTATCCCCCCGCTCCGACTAGTGCTATCCCCCCGCTCCGACTAGTGCTATCCCCCCCCCAGTGCTGTCCCCCCGCTCCGACTAGTGCTGTCCCCCCGCTCCGACTAGTGCTGTCCCCCCGCTCCGACTAGTGCTGTCCCCCCGCTCCGACTAGTGCTGTCCCCCCGCTCCGACTAGTGCTGTCCCCCCGCTCAGACTAGTGCTGTCCCCCCCGCTCCGACTAGTGCTGTCCCCCCTCTCCGACTAGTGCTGTCCCTCCGCTCTGACTAGTGCTTTCCCCCGCTCGGACTAGTGCTGTCCCCTGGCTCCATCTAGCGCTGTCCCCCGGCTCCGTCTAGCGCTGTCCCCCGGCTCCGTCTAGCGCTGTCCCCCGGCTCCGTCTAGCGCTGTCCCCCCTGCTCCGTCTAGTGCTGTCCCCCCGCTCCGTCTAGTGCTGTCCCCCCGCTCCGTCTAGTGCTGTCCCCCCCGCTCCGTCTAGTGCTGTCCCCCCGCTCCGACTAGTGCTGTCCCCCCGCTCCGACTAGTGCTGTCCCCCCGCTCCGACTAGTGCTGTCTCCCCCGCTCTGTCTAGTGTTGTCCACCCCTGCTCCGTCTAGTGTTATCCCCCCGCTCCGTCTAGCGTTATACCCCCGCTCCGACTAGTGCTGTCACCCCGCTCCGACTAGTGCTGTCCCCCTGCTCCAACTAGTGCTGTTCCCCCGCTCCGACTAGTGCTTGTCCTAGGGCCCTAACCCCCAGCTCCGCCTAGGGCTGTCGCCCCCTGCCATGCCTAGTGCTGTCGCCACACTGCCCCACCTAGGTCTGTCGCCCCCTTGCCCCGCCTAGTGCTATCCCCCTGCTCCACCTAGTGCTATCCCCCCACTCCGCCTAGTGCTATCCGCCCGCTCCGCCTAGTGCTATCCCCCAGCTCCGCCTAGTGCTATCACCCCGCACCGCCTAGGGCTGTTGCCCCTGCTCCGACTAGGGCTGTTGCCCCTGCCCCGACTAGGGTTGTTGCCCTCCTGCTCCATCTAGTACTATCCCCCGCTCTGCCTAGTGCAATCCCCCCTGCTCTGCCTATTGCTGTCCCCCTCGCTCTGTCCTAGTGCTATCCCCCTACTCCGTCTACTGCTATCCCCCTGCTCCTCCGAGTGCTATCGCCCCCTGCTCTGCCTAGTGCTTTCCCCCTGCTCTGCCTAGTGCTATCCCCCCAGCCTAGTGCTGTCCCCCCCCGCTCCATCTAGTGTTATCCCCTCACTCCGTCTAGTGTTATCCCTCACTCCATCTAGTGTTATCCCCCACTCCATCTAGTGTTATCCCTCTGCTCCACCTAGTGCTATCCCCCACTCCGCCTAATGCGATCCCCCTGCTCCACCTAGTGCTATCTCCCCGCTCCACCTAGGGCTAACCCCCCACTCTGCCTAGGGCTGTCGCCCCCCCCCCCCTTCCCGCTCCATCTAGTGCTATCCCCCCCTCCTAGTGCTATCTCCCCGCTCCGCCTAGGGCTATCCCCCGCCTCGACTAGTGTTGTCCCCCCCCCATCTAGTGCTGTCCCCCAGCTCGACCTAGTGCTGTCCCCCCGCTCGACCTAGTGCTGTCCCCCCCGCTCCATCTAGAGCTAACCACTCCATCTAGTGCTATCCCCCCGCTCCGCCTACTGCTATCCCCCGCTCTACCTAGTGTTATCTCCCCGCTCCATCTTGTGCTATCCCCCCACTCTGCCTATTGCTTTCACTCCCCGTCCCGACTACGGTTGTCGCCCCCTAGCTCTGCCTAGTGCTATTCCCCCTACTCTGCCTAGTGCTATCCCCCCCCGCTCCGCCTAGTGCTATCCCGCCCGTTCCGCCTAGTGCTATCCCCCCCGCTCCGCCTAGTGCTATCCCCCCCGCTCCGTCTAGTGCTATCCCCCCCGCTCCGCCTAGTGCTATCCCCCCCCGCTCCGCCTAATGCTATCCCCCGGCTCCGACTAGTGCTATCCCTCCGCTCTGCCTAGGTTTGTTGCCCCTTGCCCCGACTAGGTTTGTTGCCCCCCACCTCCATCTACTACTATCCCCGCCGCTCTGCCTAGTGCAACCCTCCCCTGCTCTGCCTAGTGCAGTCCCCCTCGCTCCGTCTAGTGCTATCCCCCGCTCCGCCTAGTGCTATCCCCCCCGCTCTGCCTAGTGCTATTCCCCCCGGCCCCACCTAGAGCTGTCGCCCCCCACCCCTCCTAGGGCTGTCCCTCTTCCCCCTGCCTAGTGCTACCCCCCCCCCGCCCTGGCTAGTGCTATCTCCCCGCCCTACCTAGCGCTACCCCCACACCCTGCCTAGTGCTACCCCCCTGCCCTGCCTAGTGCTATCCCCCCGCCCTGCCTAGTGCTATCCCCCCGCCCTGCCTAGTGCTATCCCCCTGCACTGCCTAATGCTATCCCCCCGCCCTGCCTAGTGCTATCCCCCCGCTCCTCCTAGTGCTATTCACCTACTCCTCCTAGTGCTATCCCCCCCTGCTCTGCCTAGTGCTATCCCCCCGCTCTGCCTAGTGTAATCGCCCCAGCCTAGTGCCGTCCCCCCTGCTCCGTCTAGTGTTATCCCCCCACTTTCTCTAGTGTTATTCCCCTGCTCCGACTGGTGTTATACCCCCGTTCCATCTAGTGCCATACCCCCGCTCCGCCCAGTGCTATCCCCCCGCTCCGCCTAGTGCGATCCCCCCCGCTCCGCCTAGTGCAATCCCCCCGCTCCGCCTAGTGCTATCCCCCCGCTCCGCCTAGTGCTATCCCCCCGCTCCGCCTAGTGCTATCCCCCCGCTCCGCCTAGTGCTATCCCCCCGCTCCGCCTAGTGCTATCCCCCTGCTCTGTCTAGTGCTGTCACCCCGCTCCGACTAGTGCTATCCCCCTGCTCCTACTAGTGCTGTTCCCCCGCTCCGACTAGTGCTTGTCCTAGGGCCCTAACCCCCAGCTCCGCCTAGGGCTGTCGCCCCCTGCCATGCCTAGTGCTGTCGCCACACTGCCCCACCTAGGTCTGTCGCCCCCTTGCCCCGCCTAGTGCTATCCCCCCGCTCCACCTAGTGCTATCCCCCCACTCCACCTAGTGCTATCCGCCCGCTCCGCCTAGTGCTATCCCCCAGCTCCGCCTAGTGCTATCACCCCGCACCGCCTAGGGCTGTTGCCCCTGCTCCGACTAGGGCTGTTGCCCCTGCCCCGACTAGAGTTGTTGCCCCCCTGCTCCATCTAGTACTATCCCCCTCTCTGCCTAGTGCAATCCTCCCCTGCTCTGCCTATTGCTGTCCCCCTCGCTCTGTCCTAGTGCTATCCCCCTACTCCATCTACTGCTATCCCCCTGCTCCTCCGAGTGCTATCGCCCCCTGCTCTGCCTAGTGCTTTCCCCCTGCTCTGCCTAGTGCTATCCCCCCAGCCTAGTGCTGTCCCCCCCGCTCCATCTAGTGTTATCCCCTCACTCCGTCTAGTGTTATCCCTCACTCCATCTAGTGTTATCCCCCACTCCATCTAGTGTTATCCCTCCGCTCCACCTAGTGCTATCCCCCACTCCGCCTAGTGTGATCCCCCTGCTCCACCTAGTGCTATCTCCCCGCTCCACCTAGGGCTAACCCCCCACTCTGCCTAGGGCTGTCGCCACCCCCCCCCCCCCGCCCCGCTCCATCTAGTGCTATCCCCCCCCTCCTAGTGCTATCTCTCCGCTCCGCCTAGGGCTATCCCCCGCCTCGACTAGTGTTGTCCCCCCCATCTAGTGCTGTCCCCCAGCTCGACCTAGTGCTGTCCCCCCCGCTCGACCTAGTGCTGTCCCCCCCCGCTCCATCTAGAGCTAACCCCTGACTCCGTCTAGTGCTATCCCCCCGCTCCGCCTACTGCTATCCCCCGCTCTACCTAGTGTTATCTCTCCGCTCCATCTTGTGCTATCCCCCCACTCTGCCTATTGCTTTCACTCCCCGCCCCGACTACGGTTGTCGCCCCCAGCTCTGCCTAGTGCTATTCCCCCTACTCTGCCTAGTGCTATCCCCCCCCGCTCCGCCTAGTGCTATCCCCACCGCTCCGCCTAGTGCTATCCCCCCCCGCTCCGCCTAGTGCTATCCCCCCCACTCTGCCTAGTGCTATCCCCCCCGCTCCGCCTAGTGCTATCCCCCCGCTCCGCCTAGTGCTATCCCCCCTGCTCCGCCTAGTGCTGTCCCCCCGCTCCGCCTAGTGCTATCCCCCCACTCCGCCTAGTGCTATCCCCCCCCCTCCGCCTAGTGCTATCCCCCTGCTCCGCCTAGTGCTATCCCCCTGCTCCGCCTAGTGCGATCCCCCCGCTCCATCTAGTGCTATCCCCTGGCTCCGCCTAGTGCTATCCCCCTGCTCCGTCTAGTGCTAACC
The DNA here is from genome assembly GCF_015852505.1 of Tachyglossus aculeatus. Classification (NCBI taxonomy): domain Eukaryota; kingdom Metazoa; phylum Chordata; class Mammalia; order Monotremata; family Tachyglossidae; genus Tachyglossus; species Tachyglossus aculeatus. Next base: position 5,098 of record NW_024045088.1, read on the forward strand.
CGCCGCTCCGTCTAGTGTTATCCCCCCGCTCCGTCTAGTGTTATCCCCCCGCTCCGTCTAGTGTTATCCCCCGCTCCATCTCGTGTTATCCCCCTGCTCCGTCTAGTGTTATCCTCCCGCTCCGCCTAATGCTTTCCCCCCCGCTCCGCCTAATGCTATCCCCCGGCTCCGACTAGTGCTATCCCTCCGCTCTGCCTAGGTTTGTTGCCCCTTGCCCCGACTAGGTTTGTTGCCCCCCACCTCCGTCTACTACTATCCCCCCCGCTGTGCCTAGTGCAACCCTCCCCTGCTCTGCCTAGTGCAGTCCCCCTCGCTCCGTCTAGTGCTATCCACCGCTCCGCCTAGTGCTATCCCCCCCCGCTCTGCCTAGTGCTATTCCCCCCGGCCCCACCTAGAGCTGTCACCCCCCACCCCTCCTAGGGCTGTCCCTCTTCCCCCTGCCTAGTGCTACCCCCCCCCGCCCTGCCTAGTGCTATCCCCCCGCCCTACCTAGCGCTACCCCCCCGCCCTGCCTAGTGCTACCCCCCCTGCCCTGCCTAGTGCTATCCCCCCGCCCTGCCTAGTGCTATCCCCCCGCCCTGCCTAGTGCTATCCCCCTGCACTGCCTAATGCTATCCCCCCGCCCTGCCTAGTGCTATCCCCCCGCTCCTCCTAGTGCTATTCACCTGCTCCTCCTAGTGCTATCCCCCCTGCTCTGCCTAGTGCTATCCCCCCGCTCTGCCTAGTGTTATCGCCCCAGCCTAGTGCTGTCCCCCCTGCTCCGTCTAGTGTTATCCCCCCACTCTCTCTAGTGTTATTCCCCTGCTCCGACTGGTGTTATACCCCCGTTCCATCTAGTGCCATCCCCCCGCTCCGACTAGTGCTATCCCCCCGCTCCGACTAGTGCTATCCCCCCGCTCCGCCTAGTGCTATCCCCCCGCTCTGCCTAGTGCTATCCCCCCCGCTCCGCCTAGTGCTATCCCCCCGCTCCGCCTAGTGCGATCCCCCCGCTCCGCCTAGTGCGATCCCCCCGCTCCGCCTAGTGCGATCCCCCCGCTCCGCCTAGTGCTATCCCCCCGCTCCGCCTAGTGCTATCCCCCCGCTCCGCCTAGTGCTATCCCCCCGCTCCGCCTAGTGCTATCCCCCCGCTCCGCCTAGTGCTATCCCCCCGCTCCGCCTAGTGCTATCCCCCGGCTCCGCCTAGTGCTATCCCCCGGCTCCGCCTAGTGCTATCCCCCGGCTCCGCCTAGTGCGATCCGCCCGCTCCGCCTAGTGCTATCCCCCGGCTCCGTCTAGTGCTATCCCCCCGCTCCGTCTAGTGCTAATCCGCCGCTCCGTCTAGTGTTATCCCCCCGCTCCGTCTAGTGTTATCCCCCCGCTCCGTCTAGTGTTATCCCCCGCTCCATCTCGTGTTATCCCCCTGCTCCGTCTAGTGTTATCCTCCCGCTCCGCCTAATGCTTTCCCCCCGCTCCGCCTAATGCTATCCCCCGGCTCCGACTAGTGCTATCCCTCCGCTCTGCCTAGGTTTGTTGCCCCTTGCCCCGACTAGGTTTGTTGCCCCCCACCTCCGTCTACTACTATCCCCCCCGCTCTGCCTAGTGCAAACCTCCCCTGCTCTGCCTAGTGCAGTCCCCCTCACTCCGTCTAGTGCTATCCACCGCTCCGCCTAGTGCTATCCCCCCGGCTCTGCCTAGTGCTATTCCCCCTGGCCCCACCTAGAGCTGTCGCCCCCCACCCCTCCTAGGGCTCTCCCTCTTCCCCCTGCCTAGTGCTACCCCCTCAGCCCTGCCTAGTGCTATCCCCCCCGCCCTACCTAGCGCTATCCCCCCCCCGCCCTGCCTAGTGCTACCCCCCGGCCCTGCCTAGTGCTACCCCCCCGCCCTGCCTAGTACTACCCCCCGCCCTGCCTAGTGCTATCCCCCTGCACTGCCTAATGCTATCCCCCCGCCCTGCCTAGTGCTATCCCCCCGCTCCTCCTAGTGCTATCCACCTGCTCCTCCTAGTGCTACCCCCCCGCCCTGCCTAGTGCTACCCCCCCGCCCTGCCTAGTGCTATCCCCCTGCACTGCCTAATGCTATCCCCCCCGCTCTGCCTAGTGCTATCCCCCCGCTCATCCTAGTGTTATCGCCCCAGCCTAGTGCCGTCCCCCCTGCTCCGTCTAGTGTTATCCCCCTACTCTCTCTAGTGTTATTCCCCTGCTCCGACTGGTGTTATACCCCCGTTCCATCTAGTGCCATCCCCCCGCTCTGACTAGTGCTATCCCCCCGCTCTGACTAGTGCTATCCCCCCCGCTCCGACTAGTGCTATCCCCCCCCATCCTAGTGCTGTCCCCCCGCTCCGACTAGTGCTGTCCCCCCGCTCCGACTAGTGCTGTCACCCCTCTCCGACTAGTGCTGTCCCCCTGCTCCAACTAGTGCTGTTCCCCCGCTCCGACTAGTGCTTGTCCTAGGGCCCTAACCCCCAGCTCCGCCTAGGGCTGTCGCCCCCTGCCATGCCTAGTGCTGTCGCCACACTGCCCCACCTAGGTCTGTCGCCCCTTTGCCCCGCCTAGTGCTATCCCCCCCGCTCCGCCTAGTGCTATCCTCCCGCTCCGCCTAGTGCTATCCCCCCCCGCTCCGCCTAGTGCTATCCCCCCCCGCTCCGCCTAGTGCTATCCCCCCGCTCCGCCTAGTGCTATCCCCCCGATCCGCCTAGTGCTATCCCCCCGCTCCGCCTAGTGTTATCCCCCCCGCTCCGCCTAGTGCTATCCCCCCGCTCCGCCTAGTGCTATCCCCCCGCTCCGCCTAGTGCTATCCCCCCGCTCCGCCTAGTGCTATCCCCCCGCTCTGCCTAGTGCTATCCCCCTGCTCCGTCTAGTGCTGTCACCCCGCTCCAACTAGTGCTGTCCCCCTGCTCCTACTAGTGCTGTTCCCCCGCTCCGACTAGTGCTTGTCCTAGGGCCCTAACCCCCAGCTCCGCCTAGGGCTGTCGCCCCCTGCCATGCCTAGTGCTGTCGCCACACTGCCCCACCTAGGTCTGTCGCCCCCTTGCCCCGCCTAGTGCTATCCCCCACTCCACCTAGTGCTATCCCCCCACTCCGCCTAGTGCTATCCGCCCGCTCCGCCTAGTGCTATCCCCCAGCTCCGCCTAGTGCTATCACCCCGCACCGCCTAGGGCTGTTGCCCCTGCTCCGACTAGGGCTGTTGCCCCTGCCCCGACTAGGGTTGTTGCCCCCCTGCTCCATCTAGTACTATCCCCCGCTCTGCCTAGTGCAATCCTCCCCTGCTCTGCCTATTGCTGTCCCCCTCGCTCTGTCCTAGTGCTATCCCCCTACTCCGTCTACTGCTATCCCCCTGCTCCTCCTAGTGCTATCGCCCCCTGCTCTGCCTAGTGCTTTCCCCCCTGCTCTGCCTAGTGCTATCCCCCCAGCCTAGTGCTGTCCCCCCCGCTCCATCTAGTGTTATCCCCTCACTCCGTCTAGTGTTATCCCTCACTCCATCTAGTGTTATCCCCCACTCCATCTAGTGTTATCCCTCCGCTCCACCTAGTGCTATCCCCCACTCCGCCTAGTGCGATCCCCCTGCTCCACCTAGTGCTATCTCCCCGCTCCACCTAGGGCTAACCCCCCACTCTGCCTAGGGCTGTCGCCCCCCCCCCCCCCGCCCCGCTCCATCTAGTGCTATCCCCCCCTCCTAGTGCTATCTCCCCGCTCTGCCTAGGGCTATCCCCCGCCTCGACTAGTGTTGTCCCCCCCATCTAGTGCTGTCCCCCCAGCTCGACCTAGTGCTGTCCCCCCGCTCGACCTAGTGCTGTCCCCCCCGCTTCATCTAGAGCTAACCCCTGACTCCGTCTAGTGCTATCCCCCCGCTCCGCCTACTGCTATCCCCCGCTCTACCTAGTGTTATCTCCCCGCTCCATCTTGTGCTATACCCCCACTCTGCCTATTGCTTTCACTCCCCGCCCCGACTACGGTTGTCGCCCCCTAGCTCTGCCCAGTGCTATCCCCCCCGCTCCGCCTAGTGCTATCCCCCCCGCTCCGCCTAGTGCTATCCCCCCTGCTCCGCCTAGTGCTATCCCCCCCGCTCCGCCTAGTGCTATCCCCCCGCTCCGCCTAGTGCTATCCCCCCCGCTCCGCCTAGTGCTATCCCCCCCCCTCCGCCTAGTGCTATCCCCCCTGCTCCGCCTAGTGCTATCCCCCCCGCTCCGCCTAGTGCGATCCCCCCGCTCCGCCTTGTGCGATCCCCCCGCTCCGCCTAGTGCGATCCCCCCGCTCCGCCTAGTGCTATCCCCCGCCCCGCCTAGTGCTATCCCCCCGCTCCTCCTAGTGCTATCCCCCCGCTCCGCCTAGTGCTATCCCCCGGCTCCGCCTAGTGCTATCCCCCGGCTCCGCCTAGTGCTATCCCCCTGCTCCGCCTAGTGCGATCCCCCCGCTCCGTCTAGTGCTATCCCCCGGCTCCGCCTAGTGCTATCGTCCCGCTCCGTCTAGTGCTAACCCGCCGCTCCGTCTAGTGCTAACCCGCCGCTCCGTCTAGTGTTATCCCCCCCGCTCCGTCTAGTGTTATCCCCCCGCTCCGTCTAGTGTTATCCCCCCGCTCCATCTCGTGTTATCCCCCTGCTCCGTCTAGTGTTATCCCCCCGCTCCGCCTAATGCTTTCCCCCCGCTCCGCCTAATGCTATCCCCCGGCTCCGACTAGTGCTATCCCTCCGCTCTGCCTAGGTTTGTTGCCCCTTGCCCCGACTAGGTTTGTTGCCCCCCACCTCCGTCTACTACTATCCCCCCCACTCTGCCTAGTGCAAACCTCCCCTGCTCTGCCTAGTGCAGTCCCCCTCACTCCGTCTAGTGCTATCCACCGCTCCGCCTAGTGCTATCCCCCCGGCTCTGCCTAGTGCTATTCCCCCCGGCCCCACCTAGAGCTGTCGCCCCCCACCCCTCCTAGGGCTCTCCCTCTTCCCCCTGCCTAGTGCTACCCCCCCCGCCCTGCCTAGTGCTATCCCCCCGCCCTACCTAGTGCTACCCCCCCACCCTGCCTAGTGCTACCCCCCCCGCCCTGCCTAGTGCTACCCCCCCCGCCCTGCCTAGTGCTACCCCCCCTGCCCTGCCTAGTACTACCCCCCCGCCCTGCCTAGTGCTATCCCCCCGCCCTGCCTAATGCTATCCCCCCCGCCCTGCCTAGTGCTATCCCCCCGCTCCTCCTAGTGCTGTCCCCCCGCTCCTCCTAGTGCTATCCCCCCGCTCTGCCTAGTGCTATCCCCCCGCTCTGCCTAGTGTTATCGCCCCAGCCTAGTGCCGTCCCCCCTGCTCCGTCTAGTGTTATCCCCCCACTCTCTCTAGTGTTATTCCCCTGCTCCGACTGGTGTTATACCCCCGTTCCATCTAGTGCCATCCCCCCCGCTCCGACTAGTGCTATCCCCCCGCTCTGACTAGTGCTATCCCCCCGCTCTGACTAGTGCTATCCCCCCCGCTCCGACTAGTGCTGTCCCCCCCGCTCTGACTAGTGCTGTCCCCCCCGCTCCGACTAGTGCTGTCCCCCCGCTCCGACTAGTGCTGTCCCCCCGCTCAGACTAGTGCTGTCCCCCCTGCTCTGACTAGTGCTATCCCCCCTCTCCAACTAGTGCTGTCCCTCCGCTCCGACTAGTGCTTTCCCCCGCTCGGACTAGTGCTGTCCCCCGGCTCCATCTAGCGCTGTCCCCCTGCTCTGTCTAGTGCTGTCCCCCCGCTCTGTCTAGTGCTGTCCCCCCACTCCGTCTAGTGCTGTCCCCCCGCTCCGTCTAGTGCTGTCCCCCCGCTCCGTCTAGTGCTGTCCCCCCGCTCCGTCTAGTGCTGTCCCCCCGCTCCGTCTAGTGCTGTCCCCCCGCTCCGTCTAGTGCTGTCCCCCCGCTCCGTCTAGTGCTGTCCCCCTGCTCCGTCTAGTGCTGTCCCCCCTCTCTGTCTAGTGCTGTCCCCCCGCTCCGTCTAGTGCTGTCCCCCCGCTCCTCCTAGTGCTCTCACCCCCTGGCCCGCCTAGGGCTGTCACCCCCTGCCATGCCTAGTGCTGTCATCCCCTGCCCTGCCTAGGGCTGTGTCCACCCTGCCCCACCTAGGGCTGGTGCTCCCTTGCCCTGCCTAGTGCTGTGCCCCTGTTCTGCCTAGTACTATCCCCCCACTCCTCCTAGTGCTATCCCCCCACTCCGCCTAGTGCTATCCCCTCACTCCGTCTAGGGCTATGCCCCCGCTCCACCTAGGGCTGTTGTCCCCTGCCCCGACTAGGGTTGTTGCCCCCCGCTCCATCTAGTATTATCCCCTTGCTCTGCCTAGTGCAATCCTCCCCTGCTCTGCCTATTGCTGTACCCCTCGCTCCGTCTAATGCTATCCCCCTGTTCCGTCTAGTGCTATCCCCCGGCTCCTCCTAGTGCTATCGCCCCCTGCTCTGCCTAGTGCTTTCCCCCCGCTCTGCCTAGTGCTATCCCCCCAGCCTAGTGCTGTCCCCCCCACTCCATCTAGTTTTATCCCCTCACTCCGTCTAGTGTTATCCCCCCGCTCTGCCTAGTGCTATCCCCCCGCTCCACCTAGTGCTATCCCCCCCGCTCCACCTAGTGCTATCCCCCCACTCCACCTAGTGCTATCCCCCAGCTCCGCCTAATGCTATCCCCCCGCTCCGCCTAGTGCTATCCCCCCCCCTCCGCCTAGTGCTATCCCCCCGCTCCGCCTAGTGCTATCTCCCCGCTCCGCCTAGTGCTATCTCCCCGCTCCGCCTAGTGCTGTCGCACTGCTCCGTCTAGTGCTGTCGCCCCGCTCTGCCTAGTGCTATCCCCCTGCTCAGTCCAGTGCTATCCCCCGGCTCCGCCTAGGGCTGTCGCCCCCCCCGCTCCTTCTAGTGCTATCCCCCCCCGCCAGTGCTATCTCCCCGCTCCACCTAGGGCTATCCCCCGCCTCGACTAGTGTTGTTGCCCCTCCCGTCTAGTGCTGTCCCCCCGCTCGACCTAGTGCGGTCCCCCCCGCTCCATCTAGAGCTACCCCCCGGCTCCGTCTAGTGCTATCTCCCTGCTCAGCCTAGTGCTATCCCCCCGCTCTACCTAGTGCTATCTCCCCACTCCATCTCGTGCTATCCCCCCACTCTGCCTATTGCTTTCACCCCCGGCCCCGAGTACAGTTGTCGCCCCCTAGCTCCGCCTAGTGCTATGCCCCGTGCTCTGCCTAGTGCTATCCCCCCACCTTGTGCTGTCTCTCGTGCTCCTTCTACTGCTATCCCCCCGCTCTGCCTAGTGCTATCCCCCCCCCACTCCACCTAGTGCTATCCCCCCCGCTCTGCCTAGGGCTGTCGCCCCCCCACCCCGCCTAGGGCTTTCACCACCCTGCCCTGCCTAGTGCTATCCCCCCGCCATGCCTAGTGTTATCCCCCAGCTCCTCTTAGTGCTATCCCCCCCACTCCACCTAGTGCTATCCCCCCACTCCTCCTAGTGCTATCCCCCTGCTCCTCCTAGTGCTATCCCCCTGCTCCTCCTAGTGCTATCCCCCCCGCTCCTCCTAGTGCTATCCCCCCCGCTCCTCCTAGTGCTAACCCCCGGCCCTGCCTAGTGCTGTCCCCTTCTGCTCCGTCTAGTGCTATCCCCCTGCTCCATTTAGGGCTATCTCCCTGCTCCTCCTAGGGCTGTCACCCCCTACCCCGACTAGGATTGTTGCCCCCCACCGCTCTGTCTAGTGCTATCCCCCTCCTCCGCCTAGTGCTATCCCCCCTGCTCTGCCTAGTGTTATCCCCCCGCTCCGTCTAGTGTTATCCCCTGGCTCCGTCTAGTGTTATCCCCCTGCTCCGTCTAGTGTTATCCCCCCGCTCCGCCTACTGTTATCCCCCCGCTCTGCCTATTGATATCCCCCAGTGCCATCTAAGGCTGTCGCCCCCTGCCATGCCTTGTGCTGTCATCCCCTGCCCTGCTTAGGGCTGTCACCACCCTGCCCCACCTAGGGTTGTCACCCCCTTGCTCCGCCTAGTGCTATCCCCCCGCTCTGCCTTGTGCTATACCCCCACTCCGCCTAGTGCTATCCCCCCCGCTCTGCCTAGTGCTATCCCCCCGCTCTGCCTAGTGCTATCCCCCCGCTCTGCCTAGTGCTATCCCCCCGCTCTGCCTAGTGCTATCCCCCGGCTCTGCCTAGTGCTACCCCCCGCTCCGCCTAGTGCTATCCCCCAGCTCTGCCTAGCACTGTCGTCCCCCCGCTCCTTCTAGTACTATCCCCCCCCACCTAGTGCTATTTCCCCGCTCTGCCTAGGGCTATCCCCTGCCTCGAATAGTGTTGTCCCCCCCTCCCCGTCTAATGCTGTCCCCCCGCTCGACCTAGTGCTGTCCCCCCGCCCCGCTCCATCTAGAGCTACCCCCCGGCTTTGTCTAGTGCTATCCCCCCGCTCCACCTAGTGCTATCCCCCCGCTCTACCTAGTGCTATCTCCCCGCCCCGCCTAGTGCTATCCCCCCGCCCCGCCTAGTGCTTTCACCCCCCTGCCCCGACTACAGTTGTCGCCCCCCAGCTCCCCCTAGTGCTATCCCCCCGTGTTCTGCCTAGTGCTATCCCCCCACCTTGTGCTGTCTCCCGTGCTCCTTCTACTGCTATCCCCCCGCTCCACCTAGTGCTATCCCCCCAGCTCTGCCTAGTGCTATCCCCCCCGCTCTGCCTAGTGCTATCCCCCCCGCTCTGCCTAGGGCTGTCACCCCCCCGACCCCGCCTAGGGCTGTCACCACCCTGCCCTGCCTAGTGCTATACCCCCGCCATGCCTAGTGTTATCCCCCAGCTCCTCCTAGTGCTATCCCCCAACTCCACCTAGTGCTATCCCCCCGCTCCTCCTAGTGCTATCCCCTCGCCATGCCTAGTGCTATCCCCCCACTCCTCCTAGTGCTATCCCCCCGCTCCTCCTAGTGCTATCCCCCGGCTTCACCTAGTGCTGTCCCCTTCTGCTCCGTCTAGTACTATCCCCCTGCTCTTCCTAGGGCTGTTGCCCCCTACCCCGACTAGGGTTATTGACCCCCCCCGTCTAGTGCTATCCCTCTCCTCCGCCTAGTGCTATCCCCCTCCTCCACCTAGTGCTATCCCCCGCTGCTCTGCCTAGTGTTATCCCCCCGCTCCGTCTAGTGTTATCCCCCCGCTCCGTCTAGTGTTATCCCCCCGCTCCGTCTAGTGTTAACCCCCCGCTCCGTCTAGTGTTAACCCCCCGCTCCGTCTAGTGTTAACCCCCCGCTCCGTCTAGTGTTAACCCCCCGCTCCGTCTAGTGTTATCCCCCCGCTCCGTCTAGTGTTATCCCCCAGCTCCGTCTACTGTTATCCCGCCGCTCCATCTAGTGTTATCCCCCCAGCTCCTCCTAGTGCTATCCCCCCCGCTCCACCCACTGTTATCCCCCCGCTCCTCCTAGTGCTATCCCCCAGTGCCGTCTAAGGCTGTCGCCCCCTGCCATGCCTAGTGCTGTCATCCCCTGCCCTGCTTAGGGCTGTCGCCACCCTGCCCCACCTAGGGTTGTCGCCCCCTTGCCCCACTTAGTGCTAACCCCCACTCCGCCTAGTGCTATCCCCCCGCTCTGCCTAGTGCTATCCCCCCACTCTGCCTAGGATTGTCACCCCCCGCCCTGACTAGGGTTGTCGCCCTACTGATCTGCCTAGAGCTATCCACCCCCGCTCTGCATAGTGCTATCCCCCCACTCTGCCTATTGCTTTCACCCCCTGCCCCGACTACAGTTGTCGCCCCCCAGGTCCCCCTAGTACTATCCCCCCGTGTTCTGCCTAGTGCTATTCCGTCTAGTGCTATCTCCCCACTCCGCCAGTGCTATTCCCCCTAGCTGTGCCTAGTGCAACTGCCCCTTGCCCCGCCCACGGCTGTCACCCCCCACCCCGCCTACAGCTGTCGCCCTTCCCGCCCCGACTAGGGCTGTCCCCCCCACAACCCCCACTCTGCCTAGTGCTATCCACCCACTCTACCTAGTGCTAGCCCCCCTCTCCACTTAGTGCTGTCCCCCCCCCCGCCTAGTGCTATCCCCCTGCTCCGCCAAGGGCTATTGCCCATGGCCCTGCCTAGGGCTGTCGCCCCCACAGCTCCATCTAGTGGTATCCCCCCCTCTCCTCCTAGTGTTATCCCCCCGCTCCATCTAGGACTATCCCCCGGCTCCACCTAGGTCTGTCACCCCCTACCTCGACTAGTGTTGTTGCCTCCCCACTCAGTCTAGTGCTATCCTCCTGCTCTGCCTAGTGCTATCCCCCCCGGCCTAGTACTGTCCCCCCCCCCACTCCGTCTAGTGCTCCCCCCCGCCCCGCTCCGTCTAGAGCTCCCCACTGGCTCCGTCTAGTGCTATCTCCCCACTCCGTCTAGTGCTATCCCCCCGCTCTACCTAGTGCTATCTCCCCGCCTCGTCTAGTGCTATCCCCCCACTCTGCCTCTTGCTTTCACCCCCGCCCCACCTACGGTTGTCACCCCCCCAGCTCCGCCTAGTGCTATCCCCCTGTGCTCTGCCTAGTGCTGTCCCCCCCACCTAGTGCTGTCCCCCGTGCCCCTAGTGCTATTCCCCCCCACCACACCTAGTGCTATCCCCCCACCCCGCCTAGGGCTGTTGCCCCCCCGCCCCACCACGGCTGTCGCCCGCCTGTCCCACCTGTGCTATCCCCCTCACCGTGCCTAGTGCTATCCCCGTGCTCCTCCTAATGCTATCCCCCCACTCCTCCTAGTGCTATCCCCCCTGTTCTGCCTAGTGCTATCCCTCACTCCTAGTGCTGTACCCCACTCTGTCGAGTGTTATCCCCCCCGCTCCATCGAGTGTTATCCCCCCCGCTCCGTCGAGTGCTATCCCCCTGCTCTGTCTAGTGCTATCCACCCACTCCACCTAGGGCTGTTGCCCCCTGCCCCGACTAGGGTTGTTGCCACCCCGCTCCATCTAGTGCTATCCCTCTGCTCTGTCTAGTGCTATCCTCCTAGGTCTGTTGCCCCACGCCCCGCCTAGGGCTATTGCCCCCCACCCTGCCTAGTGCTGTCATCCCCTGCCCTGCCTCGGGCTGTTCCCCCCGCCCAGCCTAGGGCTATTCCTCCCGGGCTGCCTAGTGCTAGCCCCCTGCCCTGCCTAGTGCTGTCCCCCCGCTCCGCCTAGTGCTGTCCCCCCCGCTCTGCCTAGTGCTGTCCCCCCGCTCTGCCTAGTGCTGTCCCCCCACTCTGCCAAGTGCTGTCCCCCCGCTCCGCCTAGTGCTGTCCCCCCCGCTCCGTCTAGTGCTGTCCCCCCACTCCGCCTAGTGCTATCCCCCCGCTCCGCCCAGTGCTATCCCCCCGCTCCGCCTAGTGCTATCCCCCCACTCCGCCTAGTGCTATCCCCCCACTCCGCCTAGTGCTATCCCCCTGCTCCGCCTACTGCTATCCACCCGTTCTGCCTAGGGCTGTTGCCCCCTGCCCCGACTAGGGTTGTTACCTCCCCCACTCCGTCTAGTGCTATTCCCCTGCTCTGTCTTGTGCTATCCCTCTGCTCCTCCTAGGTCTGTTGCCCCACGCCCCGCCTAGGGCTGTTGCCCCCCACTCTGCCTAGTGCTGTCGTCCCCTGCCCTGCCTCGGGCTGTTCCCCCCCGCCCAGCCTAGGGCTATGCCTCCCGGGCTGCCTAGTGCTATCCCCCCACCCTGCCTAGTGCTGTCCCCCCGCCCTGCCTAGTGCTGTCCCCCCGCTCTGCCTAGTGCTGTCCCCCCCGCTCTGCCTAGTGCTGTCCCCCCGCTCTGCCTAGTGCTGTCCCCCCACTCCGCCTAGTGCTGTTCCCCCGCTCTGCCTAGTGCTGTTCCCCTGCTCTGCCTAGTGCTGTCCCCCTGCTCTGCCTAGTGCTATCCCCCCACTCCACCTAGTGCTGTCCCCCCGCTCCGCCTAGTGCTGTCCCCCCCGCTCCGCCTAGTGCTGTCCCCCCGCTCCGCCTAGTGCTGTCCCCCCGCTCTGCCTAGTGATGTCCCCCCGCTCCGCCGAGTGCTATCTCCCCGCCCTGCCTGGTGCTATCCCCCCCACCCCGCCTAGTGCTATCCCCCAGCTCCGCCTAGTGCTATCCCCCCGCTCCGCCTAGGGCTGTTGCCCCCTTCCCCGACTAGGGTTGTTGCCACCCCGGTCCGTCTAGTGCTATGCCGCTGCTCTGTCTAGTGCTATCCCCCTCTCCTCCTAGGTCTGTTGCACCACGCCCCGCCCAGGGCTGTTGCCCCCCACCCTGCCTAGTGCTGTCATCCCCTGTCCTGCCTCGGGCTGTTCCCCCCCACCCAGCCTAGGGCTATTCCTCCCGGGCTGCCTAGTGCTATCCCCCCGCTCTGCCTAGTGCTGTCCCCCCGCTCTGCCTAGTGCTGTCCCCCCCGCTCTGCCTAGTGCTGTCCCCCCGCTCTGCCTAGTGCTGTCCCCCCGCTCTGCCTAGTGCTGTCCCCCCGCTCTGCCTAGTGTTGTCCCCCCGCTCTGCCTAGTGCTGTCCTCCCGCTCCGCCTAGTGCTATCCCCCCGCTCCGCCTAGTGCTATCCCCCCGCTCCGCCTACTGCTATCCCCCCGCTCTGCCTAGTGCTATGCCCCCGCTCCGCCTAGGGCTGTTGCCCCCTGCCCCGACTGGAGTTGTTGCCCCCCGCTCCATCTAGTACTATCCCCCTGCTCTGCCTAGTGCAATCTTCCCCTGCTCTGCCTATTGCTGTCCCCCTCGCTCTGTCTAGTGCTATCCCCCTGCTCCGCCTAGTGCTATCCCCCCGCTCCGCCTAGGGCTGTTGCCCCCTGCCCCGACTAGGGTTGTTGCCCCCCCGCTCCATCTAGTACTATCCCCCTGCTCTGCCTAGTGCAATCCTCCCCTGCTCTGCCTATTGCTGTCCCCCTCGCTCCGTCTAGTGCTATCCCCCTGCTCCGTTTAGTGCGATCCCCCTGCTCCGCCTAGTGTTATCGCCCCCTGTTCTGCTTAGTGCTATTCCCCCCAGCCCCACTTAGGGCTGTCGCTCTCCGCCCCTCCTAGTGCTATCCCCTCCGCCCTGCCTAGTGCTATCCCCCCGCCCTGCCTAGTGCTATCCCCCCGCCCTGCCTAGTGCTATCCCCCCCGCCCTGCCTAGTGCTATCCCCCCACCCTGCCTAGTGCTATCCCCCAGTCCTGCCTAGTGCTATCCCCCCGCCCTGCCTAATGCTATCCCCCCGCACCTCCTAGTGCTATCCCCCACTCCTCCTAGTGCTTTCCCCCCGCTCTGCCTAGTGCTATCCCTCCAGCCTAGTGCTGTCCCCCCGCTCCATCTAGTGTTATCCCCTACTCTGTCGAGTGTTATCCCCCACTCCATCTAGTGTTATCCCCCACTCCGTCTAGTGTTATCCCCCCACTCCGTTTAGTGTTATCCCCCCGCCCCATCTAGTGTTATCCTCCCGCCCCGTCTAGTGTTATCTCCCCCTCCATCTAGTGCTATCCCCCCGCTCCATCTAGTGCTATCCCCCCGCTCCGACTAGTGCTATCCCCCCGCTCCGACTAGTGCTATCCCCCCGCTCCGACTAGTGCTATCCCCCCGCTCCTTCTACTGCTATCCCCCTGCTCTGCCTTGTGCTCTTCCCCACCCTGCTCCACCTAGTGCTATCCCCCCGCTCCATCTAGTGCTATCCCCTGACTCCATCTAGTGCTATCCCCCCACTCCATCTAGTGCTATCCTCCCACTCCATCTAGTGCTATCCCCCTGCTCCATCTAGTGTTATTCCCACGCTCCTCCTAGGGCTGTCACCCCCCGCCCCGCCTAGGGCTGTCGCCCCCTGCCATGCCTAGTGCTGTCGCCATCCTGTCCCACCTAGGGCTGTCGCCCCCTTGCCCCGCCTAGGGCTATCCCCCCCACTCTGCCTAGTGCTATCCCCCCACTCTGCCTAGTGCTATCCCCCCGCTCCGCCTAGTGCTATTCCCTGCACTCCGCCTAGTGCTATTCCCCCTGCTCCGCCTAGTGCTATCCCCCCACTCCATCTAGTGTTATCCCCCCACTCTGCCTAGGACTGTCCCCCACCCCAACTACAGTTGTCACCCCCTACTCCTCCTAGTGCTATCCCCCCCTGCTCTGCCTGGTGCTATCCCCCCCACCTAGTGCTGTCACCCCTGCTCTGTCTAGTGCTATCCCCCTACTCCATCTAGTGCTATCCCCCCACTCTGCCTAGGTCTGTCACCCCCGCCTCGACTAGTGTTGTCACCCCCCAACACTCCATCTAGTGCTATCCCCCCTCTCCCTAGTGCTGTCCCCTCCTGCTCTGCCTAGTGCTATCTGTCACCTAGACCTGTCCCCCCCGCTCCATCTAGAGCTACCCCCCGGCTCCATCTACTGCTATCCCCCTGGCTCCGTCTAGTGCTATCCCCCCACTCCGCCTAGTGCTATCCCCCCTCTCTACCTAGTGCTATCCCCCTGCTCTACCTAGTGCTATCTCCCCGCTCCGTCTAGTGCTATCCCCCCACTCTGCCTATTGCTGTCACCCCCCGCCCCGACTACGGTTGTCACCCCCCAGCTCTGCTTAGTGCTATCCCCCCTGCTCTGCTTAGTGCTATCCCCGCACCTAGTGCTGTCCCCTGTGCTCTGTCTAGTGCTATCCCCCGGGTCCGCCTAGTGCTAGTCCCCCGCTCTGCCTAGTGCTATCCCCCCCGCTCCGCCTAGTGCTATCCCCCGCTCTGCCTAGTGCTATGCCCCCGCTCCGCCTAGTGCTATCCCCCCCGCTCCACCTAGTGTTATCCCCCCGCTCCGCCTAGTGCTATCCCCCTGCTCCTCCTAGGGCTGTCACCCCCTACCCCGATAAGGGTTGTTGCCCCCCCCCCCCCGCTCCGTCTAGTGCTATCCCCCTTCTCCGCCTAGTGCTATACCCCCTGCTCTGCCTAGTGCTGTGCCCCCGCTCCGTCTAGTGCTGTCCCCCCGCTCCGTCTAGTGCTGTGCCCCCGCTCCGTCTAGTGCTGTGCCCTCGCTCCCTCTAGTGCTGTGTCCCCGCTCCATCTAGTGCTGTGCCCCTGCTCCGTCTAGTGTCTAGTGCTGTGACCCCGCTCCGACTAGTGCTGTGCCCCCGCTCCGACTAGTGCTGTGCCCCCGCTCCGACTAGTGCTGTGCCCCCGCTCCGACTAATGCTGTGCCCCCGCTCCGACTAGTGCTGTGCCCCCGCTCCGACTAGTGCTGTGCCCCCGCTCCGACTAGTGCTGTGCCCCCGCTCCGACTAGTGCTGTGCCCCCGCTCCGACTAGTGCTGTGCCCCCTCTCCGACTAGTGCTGTGCCCCCTCTCCGACTAGTGCTGTGCCCCCTCTCTGACTAGTGCTGTGCCCCCTCTCCGACTAGTGCTGTGCCCCCGCTCCGACTAGTGCTGTGCCCCCGCTCCGACTAGTGCTGTGCCCCCGCTCCGACTAGTGCTGTGCCCCCGCTCCGTCTAGTGCTGTGTCGCGCTCCGTCCAGTGCTGTGCCCCCGCTCTGTCCAGTGCTGTGCCCCCGCTCTGTCCAGTGCTGTGCCCCCGCTCTGTCTAGTGCTATCCCCCCCGCTCCGTCTAGTGCTGTGCCCCTGCTCCGTCCAGTGCTGTGCCCCCGCACTGTCCAGTGCTATCCCCCCGCTCTGCCCAGTGCTATCCCCCCCACTCCGCCTAGTGCTATCCCCCCACTCCGCCTAGTGCTATCCCCCCGCTCTGCCTAGTGCTATCCCCCCGCTCCGCCTAGTGCTATCCCCCCGCTCCGCCTAGTGCTATCTCCCCGCTCCACCTAGTGCTATCCCCTGTGCTCTGCCTAGTGCTATCCCCCCACCTAGTGCTGTCCCCCATGCTCCTTCTACTGCTATCCCCCCGCTCCGCCTAGTGCTATCCCACCCCTCTCCGCCTAGTGCAGTCCCCCCCCGCCCCACCTAGAGCTGTCGTCCCCCACCCTGCCTAGGCTGTTTCCCCCCCACCCCCTCCTAGTGCTATCCCCCCCCACCGTGCCTAGTGCTATCCCCCCGCTCCTCCTACTGCTATCCCCCCGCTCCTCTTAGTGCTATCACCCCGCCGTGCCTAGTGGTATCCCCCCGATCCTCCTAGTGCTATCCCCTGGCTCCGCCTAGTGCTATCCCCCCCTGCTCTGCCTAGTGCTATCCCCCCAGCCCAGTGCTGTACCTCCGGGCTCCGTCTAGTGCTGTCCCCCTCCTCTCTGTCTAGTACTATCCTGCTGCTCCATCTAGGGCTATCCTCCTGCTCCTCCTAGGGCTGTCGCCCCCTACCCCGACTAGGGCTGTTGTCCCCCCCCCGCCCCCGGCTCCATCCAGTGCTATCCCCCTACTCTGCCTAGTGCTATCCCCCCCCTGCTCTGCCTAGTGCTATCCCCCACTCCTAGTGCTGTCCCCCCCACTCCGTCTAGTGTTATCCCCCCACTCCGTCTAGTGTCATCCCCCCACTCCGTCTAGTGTCATCCCCCCACTCCGTCTAGTGTCATCCCCCCACTCCGTCTAGTGTTATCCCCCCGCACCGTCTAGTGTTATCCCACCGCTCTACCTAGTGCTATCTCCCCACTCAGTCTAGTGCTATCCCCCCCACTCTGCCTATTGCTTTCACCCCCCGCTCCTCCTACTGCTATCCCCCCGCTCCTCTTAGTGCTATCACCCTGCTGTGCCTAGTGGTATCCCCCCAATCCTCCTAGTGCTATCCCCTGGCTCCGCCTAGTGCTATCCCCCCCTACTCTGCCTAGTGCTATCCCCCCCGCTCCTCCTAGTGCTATCCCCCGGCTCCTCCTAGTGCTATCCCCCGGCTCCGCCTAGTGCTATCCACCGGCTCCGCCTAGTGCTATCCCCCGGCTCCGCCTAGAGCTATCCCCCTGCTCCGCCTAGTGCTATCCCCCAGCTCCTCCTAGTGCTATCCCCGCACTCCGCCTAGTGCTATCCCCCCGCTCCTCCTAGTGCTATCCCCCCGCTCCTCCTAGTGCTATCCCCCCACTCCGCCTAGTGCTATCCCCCCCGCTCCTCCTAGTGCTATCCCCCCGCTCCTCCTAGTGCTATCCCCCGCTCCTCCTAGTGCTATCCCCCCGCTCCTCCTAGTGCTATCCCCCCGCTCCGCCTAGTGCTATCACCCCGCTCCGCCTAGTGCTATCCCCCCGCTCCGCCTAGTGCTATCCCCCCGCTCCGCCTAGTGCTATCCCCCCGCTCCGCCTAGTGCTATCCCCCCGCTCCTCCTAGTGCTATCCCCCCCGCTCCGCCTAGTGCTATCCCCCCGCTCCTGCTAGTGCTATCCCCCCCACTCCTGCTAGTGCTATCCCCCCACTCCTGCTAGTGCTATCCCAGTGCTCCAGCTAGTGATATCCCCCTGTTCCGTCTACTGCTATCCCCCGCCCCGCCTTGGGCTGTTGCCCCCCCGCCCTGCCTAGGGCTGTCGCCCCACCCGCTCCATCTACTGCTATCCCCCCGCTCTGTCGAGTGCTGTCCCCTTGCCCCACCTAGGTCTGTCGCCCCCCTGCTCCTTCTAGTGTTATCCTCCTGCTCCGTCTAGTGTTATCCCCCTGCTCCGCCTAGTGCTGTCACCCCCCCCGCCCCGCCTAGGGCTGTCGCCCCCCCCGCCCCGCCTAGGGCTGTCGCCCCCCCCCACCCCGCCTAAGGCTGTGGCCCCACCGCCCCGCCTAGGGCTGTCGCACCCCCCACCCCGCCTAGGGCTGTCGCACCCGCCCTGCCTAGTGCTATCCTCCCACCCTGCCTAGTGCTATCCCCCCACTCTGCCTAATGCTATCCCCCCTGCTCGGCCTTGTGTTATCCTCACCACCTAGTGCTGTCCCCCCCAGCTCCGCCTAGTGCTATCCCCCCGCTCCGCCTAGTGCTATCTCCCCGCTCCACCTAGTGCTATCTCCCCGCTCCGCCTAGTGTTATCCCCCGACTCTGCCTAGGACTGTCACCCCCTGCCCTGACTAGGGTTGTCGCCCCCACAATCCACCTAGTGCTATCCCCCCCTGCTCTGCCTAGTGCTATCCCCCCATGCCTAGTGCTGTCCCCACTTCTCTGTCTAGTGCTATTCCCCCCAGCTGTACCTAGTGCTACCGCCCCTTGCCCTGCCCACGGCTGTCACCCCCCACCCCGACTAGGGCCGTCGCCCCCAACCCCCACCCCGACTAGGACTGTCGCTCCCTCCGAACCCCGACTAGGGGGGTCGCCCCCCCTGCCCCGACTAGGGCTGTCCCCCCCCCGACCCCCACTCCGCCTAGTGCTATCCCCCCTCTCCGCCTAGTGCTATCCCCCCTCTCCGCCTATTGCTATCCCCCCGCTCCGCCTAGTGTTATCCCCCCACTCCGCCAAGGGCTGTTGGCCACGGCCCCGCCTAGGGCTGTCGCCCCCCCAGCTCCAACTAGTGCTATCCCCACCTCTCCTCCTACTACTATCCCCCAGCTCTGCCTAGGGCTATCCCCCCGCTCCTCCTAGGTCTGTCACCCCCCACCTCGACTAGTGTTGTCGCCCCCCCAACATTGTCTAGTGCTATCCCCCTGCTCGACCTAGTGCTGTCGCCCTCTGCTGTGCCTAGTGCTATCCCCCCCGCCTAGTGCTGTCCCCTCCGCTCTGTCTAGAGCTCCCCCTCCATCTAGTGTTATCCCCCCGCTCAGTCTAGTGTTATCCCCCGTGCTCTGCCTAGTGCTATCCCCCCACCTAGTGCTGTCCCCCATGCTCCTTCCACTGCTATCCCCCCGCTCCGCCTAGTGCTATCCCACCCCTCTCCGCCTAGTGCTATCCCCCCCCGCCCCACCTAGAGCTGTTGTCCCCCACCCTGCCTAGGGCTGTTTCCCCCCACCCCACCCCACCTAGGCCTGTCACCACCCCTCCTAGTGCTATCCCCCTCGCCGTGCCTAGTGCTATCCCCCGCTCCTCCTCCTGCTATCCCCCCACTCCTCTTAGTGCTATCACCCCGCCGTGCCTAGTGGTATCCCCCCGATCCTCCTAGTGCTATCCCCTGGCTCCGCCTAGTGCTATCCCCCCCCTGCTCTGCCTAGTGCTATCCCCCCAGCCCAGTGCTGTACCCCCCGGGCCCCGTCTAGTGCTTTCCCCCTCATCTCTGTCTAGTGTTACCCTGCTGCTCCATCTAGGGCTATGTCGCCCCCTACCCCGACTAGGGCTGTTGCCCTCCCCCACTCCGTCCAGTGCTATCCCCCTCCTCTGCCTAGTGCTATCCCCCCTGCTCTGCCTAGTGCTGTCCCCCCAACTCTGTCTAGTGTTATCCTCCCGCTCCGTCTAGTGTTATCTCCCCACTCCGTCTAGTGTTATCCCCCAGCTCCATCTAGTGTTATCCCCCTGCTCTACCTAGTGCTATCTCTCCACTCCGTCTAGTGCTAACTCCCCACTCTGCCTATTGCTTTCACCCCACGCTCCTCCTACTGCTATCCCCCCACTCCTCTTAGTGCTATCACCCCGCCATGCTTAATGGTATCCCCCCAATCCTCCTAGTGCTATCCCCTGGCTCCGCCTAGTGCTATCCCCCCCCTGCTATGCCTAGTGCTATCCCCCCAGCCCAGTGCTGTACCCCCCAGCTCCATCTAGTGCTGTCCCCCTCCTCTCCGTCTAGTGCTATCCTGCTACTCCATCTAGGACTATCCCCCTGCTCCTCCTAGGGCTGTCGCCCCCTACCCCGACTAGGGCTGTTGCCCACCCCCGCTCCGTCCAGTGCTATCCCCCTCCTCTGCCTAGTGCTATCCCCCCCCTGCTCTGCCTAGTGCTATCCCCCACTCCTAGTGCTGTCCCCCCCATGCTGTCTAGTGTTATCCCCCCGCTCCGTCTAGTGTTATCCCCCCGCTCCATCTAGTGTTATCCCCCCGCTCTACCTAGTGCTATCTCCCCACTCCGTCTAGTGCTATCCCCCAACTCTGCCTATTGCTTTCACCCCCTGCCCCAACTACGGTAGTCACTCCCAGCTCCGCCTAATGCTATCCCCCCGTGCTCTGCCTAGTGCTATCCCCCCTGCTACACCTAGTGCTATCCCCCGCTCCGCCTAGTGCTATCCCCCCGCTCCTCCTAGTGCTATCCCCCAGCTCCTCCTAGTGCTATCCCCCCGCTCCTCCTAGTGCTATCCCCCCGCTCCTCCTAGTGCTATCCCCCCCGCTCCTCCTAGTGCTATCCCCCCCGCTCCTCCTAGTGCTATCCCCCCGCTCCTCCTAGTGCTATCCCCCTGCTCCTCCTTGTGCTATCCCCCCCGCTCCGCCTAGTGTTATCTCCCCGCTCCGCCTAGTGCTATCCCCCCGCTCCGCCTAGTGCTATCCCACCGCTCCGCCTAGTGCTATCCCCCCGCTCTGCCTAGTGCTATCCCCCTGCTCCGCCTAGTGCTATCCCCCTGCTGCATCTCATCCTACCCCCCGGCTCCACCTAGTGCTATCCCCCCACTCCTCCTAGTGCTATCCCCCCACTCCTCCTAGTGCTATCCCCCCCGCTCCTCCTAGTGCTATCCCCCAGCTCCGCCTAGTGCTATCCCCCCTGGCTCCTCCTAGTGCTATCCCCCCCTGCTCCGCCTAGTGCGGTCCCCCCCTGCTCCGCCTAGTGCTGTTCCCCTGGCCTAGTGCTGTCCCCCTCTGCCCTGTATAGTGCTATCCCCCTGCTCCATCTAGGGCTCGCCCCCTACCCGGACTAGGGTTGTTGCCCGCCCCCCCACTCAGTCTAATGCTATCCCCCTCCTCCGTCTAGTGCTATACCCCCTGCGCTGCTTAGTGCTATCCCCCACTCCTAGTGCTGTCCCCCCCCACTCCGTCTAGTGTTACCCCCCCACTTCATCTAGTGTTCTCCCCTGGCTCCGTCTAGTGTTATCCCCCCGCTCTGTCGAGTGCTATCCCCTCGCTCCGTCGAGTGTTATCCCCCTGCTCCGTAGATTGTTATCCCCCCGCTCCGTCGAGTGCCATCCCCCCCGCTCCATCGAGTGCTATCCCCCCACTCTGAGTGCTATCCCCCCGCTCCATCGAGTGCTACCCCCCCACTCCGTCGAGTGTTATCCCCCCGCTTCATCTAGTGTTATCCCCCAGCTCCATTGAGTGTTTTCCCCCCGCTCTACCTAGTGCTATCTGCCCGCTCCGCCTAGTGCTATCCCCCCCGCTCTGCCTAGTGCTATCCCCCTGCTCCACCAAGTGCTATCCCCCCGCTCCGCAAAGTGCTATCACCCCGCCGTACCTAGTGGTATCCCCCCGATCCTCCTAGTGCTATCCCCGGGCTCCGCCTAGTGCTATCCCCCCCCTGCTCTGCCTCGTGCTATCCCCCCAGCCCAGTGCTGCACCCCCCAGCTCTGTCTAGTGATGTCCCCCTCCTCTCATCATCATCATCATCAATCGTATTTATTGAGCGATTACTATGTGCAGAGCACTGTACTAAGCACTTGGGAAGTACAAATTGGCAACATATAGAGACAGTATCTACCCAACAGTGGGCTCACAGTCTAAAAGGGGGAGACAGAGACCAAACATACTAACAAAATAAAATAAATAGAATAGATATGTACAAATAAATTAAATAGAGTAAAAAAATATGTACAAACATATATACATATATACAGGTGCTGTGGGGAAGGGAGGGAGGTAAGATGGAGGGATGGAGAGGGGGACGAGGGGGAGAGGAAGGAAGGGGCTCAGTCTGGGAAGGCCTCCTGGAGGAGGTGAGCTCTCAGCAGGGCCTTGAAGGGAGGAGGAGAGCTAGCTTGGCGGATGGGCAGAGGGAGGGCATTCCAGGCCCGGGGGATGACGTGGGCCAGGGGTCGATGGCGGGACAGGCGAGAGCGAGGTACGGTGAGGAGATCAGCAGTGGAGGAGTGGAGGGTGCGAACTGGGCTGTAGAAGGAGAGAAGGGATGTGAGGTAGGAGGGGGCGAGGTGATGGAGAGCCTTGAAGCCCAGGGTGAGGAGTTTCTGCCTGATGCGCGGATTGATTGGTAGCCACTGGAGATTTTTGAGGAGGGGAGTGATATGCCCAGAGCGTTTCTGGACAAAGATAATCCGGGCAGCAGCATGAAGTATGGATTGAAGTGGAGAGAGACACGAGGATGGGAGATCAGAGAGAAGGCTGATGCAGTAGTCCAGTCGGGATAGGATGAGAGCTTGAATGAGCAGGGTAGCGGTTGGGATGGAGAGGAAAGGGCGGATCTTGGCAATGTTGTGGAGCTGAGACCAGCAGGTTTTGGTCACGGCTTGGATGTGAGGGGTGAATGAGAGAGCGGAGTCGAGGATGACACCAAGGTTGCGGGCTTGTGAGACGGAAAGGATGGTAGTGCCGTCAACAGAGATGGGAAAGTCAGGGAGAGGGCAAGGTTTGGGAGGGAAGACAAGGAGTTCAGTCTTCGACATGTTGAGCTTTAGGTGGCGGGCAGACATCCAAATGGAGATGTCCTGAAGGCAGGAAGAGATGCGAGCCTGGAGAGAGGGGGAGAGAGCAGGGGCAGAGATGTAGATCTGGGTGTCATCAGCGTAGAGATGATAGTTGAAGCCGTGGGAGCGAATGAGGTCACCAAGGGAGTGCGTGTAGATCGAGAACAGAAGGGGACCAAGCACTGAACCTTGGGGAACCCCCACAGTGAGAGAATGGGAGGGGGAGGAGGAGCCTGCAAAAGAGACTGAGAAAGAACGACCGGAGAGGTAAGAGGAGAACCAGGAGAGGACGGAGTCTGTGAAGCCAAGGTCAGATAGCGTGTTGAGAAGAAGGGGGTGGTCCACAGTGTCAAAGGCAGCTGAGAGGTCGAGGAGGATTAGGACAGAGTAGGAGCCGTTGGATTTGGCAAGCAGGAGGTCCTTGGTGACCTTTGAGATGGCAGTTTCCGTGGAATGAAGGGGACGGAAGCCAGACTGGAGGGGGTCGAGAAGAGAGTTGTTATTGAGGAATTCTAGGCAGCGAGTGTAGACAACTCCTCTCTGTCTAGTGCTATCCTGCTGCTCCATCTAGGGCTATCCCCCTGCTCCTCCTAGGGCTGTCGCCACCTAACCCGACTAAGGCTGTTACCCCCTCCCACTCCGTCCAGTGCTATCCCCCTCCTCTGCCTAGTGCTATCCACCCCTGCTCTGCCTAGTGCTATCCCCCACTCCTAGTGCTGTCCCCCCCCACTCTGTCTAGTGTTATCCCCCTGCTCCGTCCAGTGTTATCCCCATGCTCCGTCTAGTGTTATCCCCATGCTCTGTCTAGTGCTATCCCCCCACTCTGCCTATTGCTTTCACCCCCCCGCCCCGACTACGGTTGTCACCCCCCAGCTCCGCCTAATGCTATCCCCCGTACTCTGCCTAGTGCTATCCCCCGCTCCGCCTAGTGCTATCCCCCCGCTCCGCCTAGTGCTATCCCCGTGCTCCGCCTAGTGCTATCCCCTGCTCCGCCTAGTGCTATCCCCCCGCTCCGCCGAGTGCTATCCCCCTGTTGCGTCTCGTCCTATCCCCCCGCTCCACCTAGTGCTATCCCCCTGTTGCGTCTCGTCCTATCCCCCCGCTCCGCCTAGTGCTATCCCCCCGCACCTCCTAGTGCTATCGCCCCGCTCCTCCTAGTGCTATCGCCCCGCTCCTCCTAGTGCTATCTCCCCGCTCCTCCTAGTGCTATCCCCCCCCGGCTCCGCCTAGTGCTGCCCCCCCACTGCTCCGCCTAGTTCTGTTCCCCCGGCCTAGTGCTGTCCCCCTGGCCTAGTGCTGTCCCCCCCGGCTCCGTCTAGTGCTGTCCCCCTCTGCCCCATCTAGTGCTATCCCCCTGCTCCATCTAGGGCTAGCCCCCTACCCCGACTAGTGTTGTTACCCCCCCCAGCTCAGTCTAATGCTATCCCCCTCCTCCGCATAGTGCTATACCCCCCTGCGCTGCCTAGTGCTATCCCCCACTCCTAGTGCTGTCCCCCCGACTCCGTCTAGTGTTATCCCCCCACTGCATCTAGTGTTCTCCCCCCGCTCCGTCGAGTGTTATCCCCCCGCTCCGTCGAGTGTTATCCCCCCGCTCCGTCTAGTGTTATCCCCCGCTCCGTCTAGTGTTATCCCCTTGCTCCGTCGAGTGCTATCCCCCCGCTCCGTCCAGTGCTATCCCCCCGCTCCTTCAAGTGCTATCCCCAGGCTCCGTCGAGTGTTATCCCCCCGCTCCGTCGAGTGTTATCCCCCCGCTCCGTCGAGTGTTATCCCCCCTCTCCGTCGAGTGTTATCCCCCCCGCTCCGTCGAGTGTTATCCCCCCGCTCCGTCGAGTGTTATCCCCCCGCTCCGTCGAGTGTTATCCCCCCGCTCCGCCGAGTGCTATCCCCCAGCTCCGCCGAGTGCTATCCCCCCGCTCCGCCTAGTGCTATCACCCCGCCGTGCCAAGTGGTATCCCCCCGATCCTCCTAGCGATATCCCCTGGCTCCGCCTAGTGCTATTCCCCCCTGCTCTGCCTTGTGCTATCCCCTCAGCCCAGTGCTGTACCCCCCAGCTCCGTCTAGTGCTGTCCCCCTCCTCTCTGTCTAGTGCTATCCTGCTGCTCCATCTAAGAGCTATCCCCCTGCTCCTCCTAGGGCGGTCACCCCCTACCCCGACTAGGGCTGTTGCCCCCCCCCGCTCTGTCCAGTGCTTTCCCCTCCTCTGCCTAGTCCTATCCCCCCCTGCTTTGCCTAGTGTTTTCCCCCACTCCTAGTGTTGTTCCCCCCACTCTGTCTAGTGTTATCCCCCCGCTCCGTCTAGTGTTATCCCCCCACTCCGTCTAGTGTTATCCCACCACTCCATCTAGTGTTATCCCCCCGCTCCATCTAGTGCTATCCCCCCACTCTGCCTATTGCTTTCACCCCGCGCCCCGACTACGCTTGTCACCCCCCAGCTCCACCTAATGCTATCCCCCCGTGCTCTGCCTAGTGCTATCCCCCGCTCCGCCTAGTGCTATCCCCCGCTCCGCCTAGTGCTATCACCCCGCTCCACCTAGTGCTATCCCCCTGCTCCGCCTAGTGCTATCCCCCCGCTCCGCCTGGTGCTATCCCCTGCTCCGCCTAGTGCTATCCCCCTGCTGCGTCTCGTCCTATCCCCCCGCTCCACCTAGTGCTATCCCCCCCGCTCCTCCTAGTGCTATCGCCCCACTCTTCCTAGTGTTATCCCCCCGCTCCTCCTTGTGCTATCCCCCCCGGCTCTGCCTAGTGCTGTCCCTCCCTGCTCCGCCTAGTGCTGTCCCCCCGGCCTAGTGCTGTCCCCCTGGCCTAGTGCTGTCCCCCCCGGCTCTGTCTAGTGCTGTCCCCCTCTGCCCCGTCTAGTGCTATCCCCCTGCTCCATCTAGGGCTCGCCCCCTACCCCGACTAGGGTTGTTCCCCCCCCCCCCCCCCCCGCTCAGTCTAATGCTATCCCCCTCCTCCGCCTAGTGCTATAACCCCCTGCGCTGCCTAGTGCTATCCCCCACTCCTAGTGCTGTCCCCCCCACTCCATCTAGTGTTATCCCCCCACTCCATCTAGTGTTCTCCCCCAGCTCCGTTGAGTGTTATCCCCCTCGCTCCGTCGAGTATTATCCCCCTGCTCCATCGATTATCCCTCCGCTCCATCGAGTGTTATCTCCCCGCCCTGTTGAGTGCTATCCCCCCCCGCTCCATCGAGTGCTATCCCCCCGCTCCTTCGAGTGCTATCCCCCCGCTCCGTCGAGTGTTATCCCCCCGCTCCATCTAGTGTTATTCCCCAGCTCCGTCGAGTGTTATCCCCCCGCTCTACCTAGTGCTATCTCCCCGCTCCACCTAGTGCTATCCCCCTGCTCCGCCAAGTGCTATCCCCCCACTCCGCTTAGTGCTACCACCCCACCGTGCCTAGTGGTATCCCCCCAATCCTCCTAGTGCTATCCCCTGGCTCTGCCTAGTGCTATCCCCCCCGCTCCGCCTAGTGCTATCCCCCCCGCTCCGCCTAGTGCTATCCCCCCGCTCCGCCTAGTGCTATCCCCCCGATCCGCCTAGTGCTATCCCCCCGCTCCGCCTAGTGTTATCCCCCCCGCTCCGCCTAGTGCTATCCCCCCGCTCCGCCTAGTGCTATCCCCCCGCTCCGCCTAGTGCTATCCCCCCCGCTCCGCCTAGTGCTATCCCCCCGCTCTGCCTAGTGCTATCCCCCTGCTCCGTCTAGTGCTGTCCCCCCCGCTCCGTCTAGTGCTGTCCCCCTGCTCCAACTAGTGCTGTTCCCCCGCTCCGACTAGTGCTTGTCCTAGGGCCCTAACCCCCAGCTCCGCCTAGGGCTGTCGCCCCCTGCCATGCCTAGTGCTGTCGCCACACTGCCCCACCTAGGTCTGTCGCCCCCTTGCCCCGCCTAGTGCTATCCCCCACTCCACCTAGTGCTATCCCCCCACTCCGCCTAGTGCTATCCGCCCGCTCCGCCTAGTGCTATCCCCCAGCTCCGCCTAGTGCTATCACCCCGCACCGCCTAGGGCTGTTGCCCCTGCTCCGACTAGGGCTGTTGCCCCTGCCCCGACTAGGGTTGTTGCCCCCCTGCTCCATCTAGTACTATCCCCCGCTCTGCCTAGTGCAATCCTCCCCTGCTCTGCCTATTGCTGTCCCCCTCGCTCTGTCCTAGTGCTATCCCCCTACTCCGTCTACTGCTATCCCCCTGCTCCTCCGAGTGCTATCGCCCCCTGCTCTGCCTAGTGCTTTCCCCCTGCTCTGCCTAGTGCTATCCCCCCAGCCTAGTGCTGTCCCCCCCGCTCCATCTAGTGTTATCCCCTCACTCCGTCTAGTGTTATCCCTCACTCCATCTAGTGTTATCCCCCACTCCATCTAGTGTTATCCCTCCGCTCCACCTAGTGCTATCCCCCACTCCGCCTAGTGCGATCCCCCTGCTCCACCTAGTGCTATCTCCCCGCTCCACCTAGGGCTAACCCCCCCACTCTGCCTAGGGCTGTCGCCCCCCCCACCCCGCCCCGCTCCATCTAGTGCTATCCCCCCCTCCTAGTGCTATCTCCCCGCTCCGCCTAGGGCTATCCCCCGCCTCGACTAGTGTTGTCCCCCCCATCTAGTGCTGTCCCCCAGCTCGACCTAGTGCTGTCCCCCCGCTCGACCTAGTGCTGTCCCCCCCGCTTCATCTAGAGCTAACCCCTGACTCCGTCTAGTGCTATCCCCCCGCTCCGCCTACTGCTATCCCCCGCTCTACCTAGTGTTATCTCCCCGCTCCATCTTGTGCTATCCCCCCACTCTGCCTATTGCTTTCACTCCCCGCCCCGACTACGGTTGTCGCCCCCTAGCTCTGCCCAGTGCTATCCCCCCCGCTCCGCCTAGTGCTATCC
Source organism: Tachyglossus aculeatus (assembly GCF_015852505.1). Lineage (NCBI taxonomy): Eukaryota > Metazoa > Chordata > Mammalia > Monotremata > Tachyglossidae > Tachyglossus > Tachyglossus aculeatus. The sequence continues at coordinate 32,133 of NW_024045088.1, forward strand.
CCCCCGCTCCGCCTAGTGCTATCCCCCCTGCTCCGCCTAGTGCTATCCCCCCCCGCTCCGCCTAGTGCTATCCCCCCCGCTCCGCCTAGTGCTATCCCCCCCGCTCCGCCTAGTGCTATCCCCCCCCCTCCGCCTAGTGCTATCCCCCCTGCTCCGCCTAGTGCTATCCCCCCGCTCCGCCTAGTGCGATCCCCCCGCTCCGCCTTGTGCGATCCCCCCGCTCCGCCTAGTGCGATCCCCCCGCTCCGCCTAGTGCTATCCCCCGCCCCGCCTAGTGCTATCCCCCCGCTCCTCCTAGTGCTATCCCCCCGCTCCGCCTAGTGCTATCCCCCGGCTCCGCCTAGTGCTATCCCCCGGCTCCGCCTAGTGCTATCCCCCTGCTCCGCCTAGTGCGATCCCCCCGCTCCGTCTAGTGCTATCCCCTGGCTCCGCCTAGTGCTATCGTCCCGCTCCGTCTAGTGCTAACCCGCCGCTCCGTCTAGTGCTAACCCGCCGCTCCGTCTAGTGTTATCCCCCCGCTCCGTCTAGTGTTATCCCCCCGCTCCGTCTAGTGTTATCCCCCGCTCCATCTCGTGTTATCCCCCTGCTCCGTCTAGTGTTATCCTCCCGCTCCGCCTAATGCTTTCCCCCCGCTCCGCCTAATGCTATCCCCCTGCTCCGACTAGTGCTATCCCTCCGCTCTGCCTAGGTTTGTTGCCCCTTGCCCCGACTAGGTTTGTTGCCCCCCACCTCCGTCTACTACTATCCCCCCCGCTCTGCCTAGTGCAAACCTCCCCTGCTCTGCCTAGTGCAGTCCCCCTCACTCCGTCTAGTGCTATCCACCGCTCCGCCTAGTGCTATCCCCCCCGGCTCTGCCTAGTGCTATTCCCCCCGGCCCCACCTAGAGCTGTCGCCCCCCACCCCTCCTAGGGCTCTCCCTCTTCCCCCTGCCTAGTGCTACCCCCCCCCGCCCTGCCTAGTGCTATCCCCCCCGCCCTACCTAGTGCTACCCCCCCCACCCTGCCTAGTGCTACCCCCCCGCCCTGCCTAGTGCTACCCCCCCCACCCTGCCTAGTGCTACCCCCCTGCCCTGCCTAGTGCTACCCCCCCGCCCTGCCTAGTGCTATCCCCCTGCACTGCCTAATGCTATCCCCCCCGCCCTGCCTAGTGCTATCCCCCCGCTCCTCCTAGTGCTATCCACCTGCTCCTCCTAGTGCTATCCCCCCGCTCTGCCTAGTGCTATCCCCCCGCTCTGCCTAGTGTTATCGCCCCAGCCTAGTGCCGTCCCCCCTGCTCCGTCTAGTGTTATCCCCCCACTCTCTCTAGTGTTATTCCCCTGCTCCGACTGGTGTTATACCCCCGTTCCATCTAGTGCCATCCCCCCGCTCCGACTAGTGCTATCCCCCCCGCTCTGACTAGTGCTATCCCCCCGCTCTGACTAGTGCTATCCCCCCGCTCCGACTAGTGCTATCCCCCCCCTCCTAGTGCTGTCCCCCCGCTCCGACTAGTGCTGTCCCCCCGCTCCGACTAGTGCTGTCCCCCCGCTCAGACTAGTGCTGTCCCCCCTGCTCTGACTAGTGCTATCCCCCCCTCTCCAACTAGTGCTGTCCCTCCGCTCCGACTAGTGCTTTCCCCCCGCTCGGACTAGTGCTGTCCCCCGGCTCCGTCTAGCGCTGTCCCCCTGCTCTGTCTAGTGCTGTCCCCCCGCTCTGTCTAGTGCTGTCCCCCCACTCCGTCTAGTGCTGTCCCCCCGCTCCGTCTAGTGCTGTCCCCCCGCTCCGTCTAGTGCTGTCCCCCCGCTCCGTCTAGTGCTGTCCCCCCGCTCCGTCTAGTGCTGTCCCCCCGCTCCGTCTAGTGCTGTCCCCCCGCTCCGTCTAGTGCTGTCCCCCTGCTCCGTCTAGTGCTGTCCCCCCTCTCTGTCTAGTGCTGTCCCCCCGCTCCGTCTAGTGCTGTCCCCCCGCTCCTCCTAGTGCTCTCACCCCCTGGCCCGCCTAGGGCTGTCACCCCCTGCCATGCCTAGTGCTGTCATCCCCTGCCCTGCCTAGGGCTGTGTCCACCCTGCCCCACCTAGGGCTGGTGCTCCCTTGCCCTGCCTAGTGCTGTGCCCCTGTTCTGCCTAGTACTATCCCCCCACTCCTCCTAGTGCTATCCCCCCACTCCGCCTAGTGCTATCCCCTCACTCCGTCTAGGGCTATGCCCCCGCTCCACCTAGGGCTGTTGTCCCCTGCCCCGACTAGGGTTGTTGCCCCCCGCTCCATCTAGTATTATCCCCGTGTTCTGCCTAGTGCAATCCTCCCCTGCTCTGCCTATTGCTGTACCCCTCGCTCCGTCTAATGCTATCCCCCTGTTCCGTCTAGTGCTATCCCCCCGGCTCCTCCTAGTGCTATCGCCCCCTGCTCTGCCTAGTGCTTTCCCCCCGCTCTGCCTAGTGCTATCCCCCCAGCCTAGTGCTGTCCCCCCCACTCCATCTAGTTTTATCCCCTCACTCCGTCTAGTGTTATCCCCCCCGCTCTGCCTAGTGCTATCCCCCCGCTCCACCTAGTGCTATCCCCCCGCTCCACCTAGTGCTATCCCCCCGCTCCACCTAGTGCTATCCCCCAGCTCCGCCTAATGCTATCCCCCCGCTCCGCCTAGTGCTATCCCCCCCCTCCGCCTAGTGCTATCCCCCCGCTCCGCCTAGTGCTATCTCCCCGCTCCGCCTAGTGCTATCTCCCCGCTCCGCCTAGTGCTGTCGCACTGCTCCGTCTAGTGCTGTCGCCCCGCTCTGCCTAGTGCTATCCCCCTGCTCAGTCCAGTGCTATCCCCCGGCTCCGCCTAGGGCTGTCGCCCCCCCGCTCCTTCTAGTGCTATCCCCCCCCCGCCAGTGCTATCTCCCCGCTCCACCTAGGGCTATCCCCCGCCTCGACTAGTGTTGTTGCCCCTCCCGTCTAGTGCTGTCCCCCCCGCTCGACCTAGTGCGGTCCCCCCCCGCTCCATCTAGAGCTACCCCCCGGCTCCGTCTAGTGCTATCTCCCTGCTCAGCCTAGTGCTATCCCCCCGCTCTACCTAGTGCTATCTCCCCACTCCATCTCGTGCTATCCCCCCACTCTGCCTATTGCTTTCACCCCCTGCCCCGAGTACAGTTGTCGCCCCCTAGCTCCGCCTAGTGCTATGCCCCGTGCTCTGCCTAGTGCTATCCCCCCACCTTGTGCTGTCTCTCGTGCTCCTTCTACTGCTATCCCCCCCGCTCCGCCTAGTGCTATCCCCCCCCACTCCACCTAGTGCTATCCCCCCCGCTCTGCCTAGGGCTGTCGCCCCCCCCACCCCGCCTAGGGCTTTCACCACCCTGCCCTGCCTAGTGCTATCCCCCCGCCATGCCTAGTGTTATCCCCCAGCTCCTCTTAGTGCTATCCCCCCACTCCACCTAGTGCTATCCCCCCACTCCTCCTAGTGCTATCCCCCTGCTCCTCCTAGTGCTATCCCCCTGCTCCTCCTAGTGCTATCCCCCCGCTCCTCCTAGTGCTATCCCCCCGCTCCTCCTAGTGCTAACCCCCGGCCCTGCCTAGTGCTGTCCCCTTCTGCTCCGTCTAGTGCTATCCCCCTGCTCCATTTAGGGCTATCTCCCTGCTCCTCCTAGGGCTGTCACCCCCTACCCCGACTAGGATTGTTGCCCCCCACCGCTCTGTCTAGTGCTATCCCCCTCCTCCGCCTAGTGCTATCCCCCCTGCTCTGCCTAGTGTTATCTCCCCGCTCCGTCTAGTGTTATCCCCTGGCTCCGTCTAGTGTTATCCCCCTGCTCCGTCTAGTGTTATCCCCCCGCTCCGCCTACTGTTATCCCCCCGCTCTGCCTATTGATATCCCCCAGTGCCATCTAAGGCTGTCGCCCCCTGCCATGCCTTGTGCTGTCATCCCCTGCCCTGCTTAGGGCTGTCACCACCCTGCCCCACCTAGGGTTGTCACCCCCTTGCTCCGCCTAGTGCTATCCCCCCGCTCTGCCTTGTGCTATACCCCCACTCCGCCTAGTGCTATCCCCCCCGCTCTGCCTAGTGCTATCCCCCCCGCTCTGCCTAGTGCTATCCCCCCGCTCTGCCTAGTGCTATCCCCCCGCTCTGCCTAGTGCTATCCCCCGGCTCTGCCTAGTGCTACCCCCCCGCTCCGCCTAGTGCTATCCCCCAGCTCTGCCTAGCACTGTCGTCCCCCCGCTCCTTCTAGTACTATCCCCTCCACCTAGTGCTATTTCCCCGCTCTGCCTAGGGCTATCCCCTGCCTCGAATAGTGTTGTCCCCCCCTCCCCGTCTAATGCTGTCCCCCCGCTCGACCTAGTGCTGTCCCCCCCCGCCCCGCTCCATCTAGAGCTACCCCCCGGCTTTGTCTAGTGCTATCCCCCCGCTCCACCTAGTGCTATCCCCCCGCTCTACCTAGTGCTATCTCCCCACTCCGTCTCGTGCTATCCCCCCACTCTGCCTATTGCTTTCACCCCCTGCCCCGACTACAGTTGTCGCCCCCCAGCTCCCCCTAGTGCTATCCCCCCGTGTTCTGCCTAGTGCTATCCCCCCACCTTGTGCTGTCTCCCGTGCTCCTTCTACTGCTATCCCCCCCGCTCCACCTAGTGCTATCCCCCCCAGCTCTGCCTAGTGCTATCCCCCCCGCTCTGCCTAGTGCTATCCCCCCCGCTCTGCCTAGGGCTGTCACCCCCCCGACCCCGCCTAGGGCTGTCACCACCCTGCCCTGCCTAGTGCTATACCCCCGCCATGCCTAGTGTTATCCCCCAGCTCCTCCTAGTGCTATCCCCCAACTCCACCTAGTGCTATCCCCCCCGCTCCTCCTAGTGCTATCCCCTCGCCATGCCTAGTGCTATCCCCCCACTCCTCCTAGTGCTATCCCCCCGCTCCTCCTAGTGCTATCCCCCGGCTTCACCTAGTGCTGTCCCCTTCTGCTCCGTCTAGTACTATCCCCCTGCTCTTCCTAGGGCTGTTGCCCCCTACCCCGACTAGGGTTGTTGCCCCCCCCCCGCTCTGTCTAGCGCTATCCCTCTCCTCCGCCTAGTGCTATCCCCCTCCTCCGCCTAGTGCTATCCCCCGCTGCTCTGCCTAGTGTTATCCCCCCGCTCCGTCTAGTGTTATCCCCCCGCTCCGTCTAGTGTTATCCCCCCGCTCCGTCTAGTGTTAACCCCCCGCTCCGTCTAGTGTTATCCCCCCGCTCCGTCTAGTGTTATCCCCCCGCTCCGTCTAGTGTTATCCCCCCCGCTCCGTCTAGTGTTATCCCCCCGCTCCGTCTAGTGTTATCCCCCCGCTCCGTCTAGTGTTATCCCCCCGCTCCGTCTACTGTTATCCCGCCGCTCCATCTAGTGTTATCCCCCCAGCTCCTCCTAGTGCTATCCCCCCGCTCCACCCACTGTTATCCCCCCGCTCCTCCTAGTGCTATCCCCCAGTGCCGTCTAAGGCTGTCGCCCCCTGCCATGCCTAGTGCTGTCATCCCCTGCCCTGCTTAGGGCTGTCGCCACCCTGCCCCACCTAGGGTTGTCGCCCCCTTGCCCCACTTAGTGCTAACCCCCACTCCGCCTAGTGCTATCCCCCCGCTCTGCCTAGTGCTATCCCCCCACTCTGCCTAGGATTGTCACCCCCCGCCCTGACTAGGGTTGTCGCCCTACTGATCTGCCTAGAGCTATCCACCCCCGCTCTGCATAGTGCTATCCCCCCACTCTGCCTATTGCTTTCACCCCCTGCCCCGACTACAGTTGTCGCCCCCCCAGGTCCCCCTAGTACTATCCCCCCGTGTTCTGCCTAGTGCTATTCCGTCTAGTGCTATCTCCCCACTCCGCCAGTGCTATTCCCCCTAGCTGTGCCTAGTGCAACTGCCCCTCGCCCCGCCCACGGCTGTCACCCCCCACCCCGCCTACAGCTGTCGCCCTTCCCGCCCCGACTAGGGCTGTCCCCCCCACAACCCCCACTCTGCCTAGTGCTATCCACCCACTCTACCTAGTGCTAGCCCCCCTCTCCACTTAGTGCTGTCCCCCCCCTGCCTAGTGCTATCCCCCTGCTCCGCCAAGGGCTATTGCCCATGGCCCTGCCTAGGGCTGTCGCCCCCACAGCTCCATCTAGTGGTATCCCCCCCCTCTCCTCCTAGTGTTATCCCCCCGCTCCATCTAGGACTATCCCCCGGCTCCACCTAGGTCTGTCACCCCCTACCTCGACTAGTGTTGTTGCCTCCCCACTCAGTCTAGTGCTATCCTCCTGCTCTGCCTAGTGCTATCCCCCCCGGCCTAGTACTGTCCCCCCCCCCACTCCGTCTAGTGCTCCCCCCCCGCCCCGCTCCGTCTAGAGCTCCCCACTGGCTCCGTCTAGTGCTATCTCCCCACTCCGTCTAGTGCTATCCCCCCGCTCTACCTAGTGCTATCTCCCCGCCTCGTCTAGTGCTATCCCCCCACTCTGCCTCTTGCTTTCACCCCCGCCCCACCTACGGTTGTCACCCCCCCAGCTCCGCCTAGTGCTATCCCCCTGTGCTCTGCCTAGTGCTGTCCCCCCACCTAGTGCTGTCCCCCGTGCCCCTAGTGCTATTCCCCCCCACCACACCTAGTGCTATCCCCCCACCCCGCCTAGGGCTGTTGCCCCCCCGCCCCACCACGGCTGTCGCCCGCCTGTCCCACCTGTGCTATCCCCCTCACCGTGCCTAGTGCTATCCCCGTGCTCCTCCTAATGCTATCCCCCCACTCCTCCTAGTGCTATCCCCCCTGTTCTGCCTAGTGCTATCCCTCACTCCTAGTGCTGTACCCCACTCTGTCGAGTGTTATCCCCCCCGCTCCATCGAGTGTTATCCCCCCGCTCCGTCGAGTGCTATCCCCCTGCTCTGTCTAGTGCTATCCACCCACTCCACCTAGGGCTGTTGCCCCCTGCCCCGACTAGGGTTGTTGCCACCCCGCTCCATCTAGTGCTATCCCTCTGCTCTGTCTAGTGCTATCCTCCTAGGTCTGTTGCCCCACGCCCCGCCTAGGGCTATTGCCCCCCACCCTGCCTAGTGCTGTCATCCCCTGCCCTGCCTCGGGCTGTTCCCCCCGCCCAGCCTAGGGCTATTCCTCCCGGGCTGCCTAGTGCTAGCCCCCTGCCCTGCCTAGTGCTGTCCCCCCCGCTCCGCCTAGTGCTGTCCCCCCCGCTCTGCCTAGTGCTGTCCCCCCGCTCTGCCTAGTGCTGTCCCCCCACTCCGCCTAGTGCTGTCCCCCCGCTCCGCCTAGTGCTGTCCCCCCCGCTCCGTCTAGTGCTGTCCCCCCACTCCGCCTAGTGCTATCCCCCCGCTCCGCCCAGTGCTATCCCCCCGCTCCGCCTAGTGCTATCCCCCCACTCCGCCTAGTGCTATCCCCCCACTCCGCCTAGTGCTATCCCCCTGCTCCGCCTACTGCTATCCACCCGTTCTGCCTAGGGCTGTTGCCCCCTGCCCCGACTAGGGTTGTTGCCACCCCGCTCCGTCTAGTGCTATTCCCCTGCTCTGTCTTGTGCTATCCCTCTGCTCCTCCTAGGTCTGTTGCCCCACGCCCCGCCTAGGGCTGTTGCCCCCCACTCTGCCTAGTGCTGTCGTCCCCTGCCCTGCCTCGGGCTGTTCCCCCCCGCCCAGCCTAGGGCTATGCCTCCCGGGCTGCCTAGTGCTATCCCCCCCACCCTGCCTAGTGCTGTCCCCCCGCCCTGCCTAGTGCTGTCCCCCCGCTCTGCCTAGTGCTGTCCCCCTGCTCTGCCTAGTGCTGTCCCCCCGCTCTGCCTAGTGCTGTCCCCCCACTCCGCCTAGTGCTGTTCCCCCGCTCTGCCTAGTGCTGTTCCCCTGCTCTGCCTAGTGCTGTCCCCCTGCTCCGCCTAGTGCTATCCCCCCACTCCACCTAGTGCTGTCCCCCCGCTCCGCCTAGTGCTGTCCCCCCGCTCCGCCTAGTGCTGTCCCCCCGCTCCGCCTAGTGCTGTCCCCCCTGCCCTGCCTAGTTCTATCCCCCCGCCCTGCCTATTGCTATCCCCCTGCTCTGCCTACTGCTATCCCCCCGCTCCACCTAGTGCTATCCCCCAGCTCCGCCTAGTGCTATCCCCCCGCTCCGCCTAGGGCTGTTGCCCCCTTCCCCGACTAGGGTTGTTGCCACCCCGGTCCGTCTAGTGCTATGCCGCTGCTCTGTCTAGTGCTATCCCCCTCTCCTCCTAGGTCTGTTGCACCACGCCCCGCCCAGGGCTGTTGCCCCCCACCCTGCCTAGTGCTGTCATCCCCTGTCCTGCCTCGGGCTGTTCCCCCCCACCCAGCCTAGGGCTATTCCTCCCGGGCTGCCTAGTGCTATCCCCCCCGCTCTGCCTAGTGCTGTCCCCCGGCTCTGCCTAGTGCTGTCCCCCCGCTCTGCCTAGTGCTGTCCCCCCGCTCTGCCTAGTGCTGTCCCCCCGCTCTGCCTAGTGTTGTCCCCCCCGCTCTGCCTAGTGCTGTCCACCCGCTCCGCCTAGTGCTATCCCCCCGCTCCGCCTAGTGCTATCCCCCCGCTCCGCCTACTGCTATCCCCCCGCTCTGCCTAGTGCTATGCCCCCGCTCCGCCTAGGGCTGTTGCCCCCTGCCCCGACTAGGGTTGTTGCCCCCCCAGCTCCGTCTAGTACTATCCCCCTGCTCTGCCTAGTGCAATCTTCCCCTGCTCTGCCTATTGCTGTCCCCCTCGCTCTGTCTAGTGCTATCCCCCTGCTCCGCCTAGTGCTATCCCCCCGCTCCACCTAGGGCTGTTGCCCCCTGCCCCGACTAGGGTTGTTGCCCCCCCGCTCCATCTAGTACTATCCCCCTGCTCTGCCTAGTGCAATCCTCCCCTGCTCTGCCTAGTGCTGTCCCCCTCGCTCCGTCTAGTGCTATCCCCCTGCTCCATCTAGTTCTATCCCCCTGCTCCGCCTAGTGTTATCGCCCCCTGTTCTGCTTAGTGCTATTCCCCCCAGCCCCACTTAGGGCTGTCGCTCTCCGCCCTTCCTAGTGCTATCCCCTCCGCCCTGCCTAGTGCTATCCCCCCCGCCCTGCCTAGTGCTATCCCCCCGCCCTGCCTAGTGCTATCCCCCCGCCCTGCCTAGTGCTATCCCCCCACCCTGCCTAGTGCTATCCCCCAGTCCTGCCTAGTGCTATCCCCCCCGCCCTGCCTAATGCTATCCCCCCGCACCTCCTAGTGCTATCCCCCACTCCTCCTAGTGCTGTCCCCCCGCTCTGCCTAGTGCTATCCCTCCAGCCTAGTGCTGTCCCCCCGCTCCATCTAGTGTTATCCCCTACTCTGTCGAGTGTTATCCCCCACTCCATCTAGTGTTATCCCCCACTCCGTCTAGTGTTATCCCCCCACTCCGTTTAGTGTTATCCCCCCGCCCCATCTAGTGTTATCCTCCCGCCCCGTCTAGTGTTATCTCCCCCTCCATCTAGTGCTATCCCCCCGCTCCATCTAGTGCTATCCCCCCGCTCCGACTAGTGCTATCCCCCCGCTCCGACTAGTGCTATCCCCCCGCTCCGACTAGTGCTATCCCCCCGCTCCGACTGGTTCTATCCCCCTGCTCTGCCTTGTGCTATTTCCCCCCGCCCCAGCTCCATCTAGTGCTGTCCCCCTGCTCCATCTAGTGCTATCCCCTGACTCCATCTAGTGCTATCCCCCCACTCCATCTAGTGCTATCCTCCCACTCCATCTAGTGCTATCCCCCTGCTCCATCTAGTGTTATTCCCACGCTCCTCCTAGGGCTGTCACCCCCCGCCCCGCCTAGGGCTGTCGCCCCCTGCCATGCCTAGTGCTGTCGCCATCCTGTCCCACCTAGGGCTGTCGCCCCCTTGCCCCGCCTAGGGCTATCCCCCCACTCTGCCTAGTGCTATCCCCCCCACTCTGCCTAGTGCTATCCCCCCGCTCCGCCTAGTGCTATTCCCTGCACTCCGCCTAGTGCTATTCCCCCCTGCTCCGCCTAGTGCTATCCCCCCACTCCATCTAGTGTTATCCCCCCACTCTGCCTAGGACTGTCCCCCACCCCAACTACAGTTGTCACCCCCTACTCCTCCTAGTGCTATCCCCCCCTGCTCTGCTGGTGCTATCCCCCCCACCTAGTGCTGTCACCCCTGCTCTGTCTAGTGCTATCCCCCTACTCCATCTAGTGCTATCCCCCCACTCTGCCTAGGTCTGTCACCCCCGCCTCGACTAGTGTTGTCACCCCCCAACACTCCATCTAGTGCTATCCCCCCTCTCCCTAGTGCTGTCCCCTCCTGCTCTGCCTAGTGCTATCTGTCACCTAGACCTGTCCCCCCCCGCTCCATCTAGAGCTACCCCCCGGCTCCATCTACTGCTATCCCCCTGGCTCCGTCTAGTGCTATCCCCCCACTCCGCCTAGTGCTATCCCCCCCTCTCTACCTAGTGCTATCCCCCTGCTCTACCTAGTGCTATCTCCCCGCTCCGTCTAGTGCTATCCCCCCACTCTGCCTATTGCTGTCACCCCCCGCCCCGACTACGGTTGTCACCCCCCAGCTCTGCTTAGTGCTATCCCCCCTGCTCTGCTTAGTGCTATCCCCGCACCTAGTGCTGTCCCCTGTGCTCTGTCTAGTGCTATCCCCCCGCTCCGCCTAGTGCTATCCCCCGCTCTGCCTAGTGCTATGCCCCCCGCTCCGCCTAGTGCTATCCCCCCGCTCCACCTAGTGTTATCCCCCCGCTCCGCCTAGTGCTATCCCCCTGCTCCTCCTAGGGCTGTCACCCCCCTACCCCCGATAAGGGTTGTTGCCCCCCCCCCCCCGCTCCGTCTAGTGCTATCCCCCTTCTCCGCCTAGTGCTATACCCCCTGCTCTGCCTAGTGCTGTGCCCCCGCTCCGTCTAGTGCTGTGCCCCCGCTCCGTCTAGTGCTGTGCCCCCGCTCCGTCTAGTGCTGTGCCCTCGCTCCCTCTAGTGCTGTGTCCCCGCTCCATCTAGTGCTGTGCCCCTGCTCCGTCTAGTGTCTAGTGCTGTGACCCCGCTCCGACTAGTGCTGTGCCCCCGCTCCGACTAGTGCTGTGCCCCCGCTCCGACTAGTGCTGTGCCCCCCGCTCCGACTAATGCTGTGCCCCCGCTCCGACTAGTGCTGTGCCCCCGCTCCGACTAGTGCTGTGCCCCCGCTCCGACTAGTGCTGTGCCCCCGCTCCGACTAGTGCTGTGCCCCCGCTCCGACTAGTGCTGTGCCCCCTCTCCGACTAGTGCTGTGCCCCCTCTCCGACTAGTGCTGTGCCCCCTCTCTGACTAGTGCTGTGCCCCCTCTCCGACTAGTGCTGTGCCCCCGCTCCGCCTAGTGCTGTGCCCCCCGCTCCGACTAGTGCTGTGCCCCCGCTCCGACTAGTGCTGTGCCCCCGCTCCGTCTAGTGCTGTGTCGCGCTCCGTCCAGTGCTGTGCCCCCGCTCTGTCCAGTGCTGTGCCCCCGCTCTGTCCAGTGCTGTGCCCCCGCTCTGTCCAGTGCTGTGCCCCCGCTCCGTCTAGTGCTGTGCCCCTGCTCCGTCCAGTGCTGTGCCCCCGCACTGTCCAGTGCTATCCCCCCGCTCTGCCCAGTGCTATCCCCCCCACTCCGCCTAGTGCTATCCCCCCGCTCCGCCTAGTGCTATCCCCCCGCTCTGCCTAGTGCTATCCCCCCCGCTCCGCCTAGTGCTATCCCCCCGCTCCGCCTAGTGCTATCTCCCCGCTCCACCTAGTGCTATCCCCTGTGCTCTGCCTAGTGCTATCCCCCCACCTAGTGCTGTCCCCCATGCTCCTTCTACTGCTATCCCCCCGCTCCGCCTAGTGCTATCCCACCCCTCTCCGCCTAGTGCAGTCCCCCCCGCCCCACCTAGAGCTGTCGTCCCCCACCCTGCCTAGGCTGTTTCCCCCCCCACCCCTCCTAGTGCTATCCCCCCCACCGTGCCTAGTGCTATCCCCCCGCTCCTCCTACTGCTATCCCCCCGCTCCTCTTAGTGCTATCACCCCGCCGTGCCTAGTGGTATACCCCCGATCCTCCTAGTGCTATCCCCTGGCTCCGCCTAGTGCTATCCCCCCCCTGCTCTGCCTAGTGCTATCCCCCCAGCCCAGTGCTGTACCTCCGGGCTCCGTCTAGTGCTGTCCCCCTCCTCTCTGTCTAGTACTATCCTGCTGCTCCATCTAGGGCTATCCTCCTGCTCCTCCTAGGGCTGTCGCCCCCTACCCCGACTAGGGCTGTTGTCCCCCCCCCGCCCCCGGCTCCATCCAGTGCTATCCCCCTACTCTGCCTAGTGCTATCCCCCCCTGCTCTGCCTAGTGCTATCCCCCACTCCTAGTGCTGTCCCCCCCACTCCGTCTAGTGTTATCCCCCCACTCCGTCTAGTGTCATCCCCCCACTCCGTCTAGTGTCATCCCCCCACTCCGTCTAGTGTTATCCCCCCCACTCCGTCTAGTGTTATCCCCCCCGCACCGTCTAGTGTTATCCCACCGCTCTACCTAGTGCTATCTCCCCACTCAGTCTAGTGCTATCCCCCACACTCTGCCTATTGCTTTCACCCCCCGCTCCTCCTACTGCTATCCCCCCGCTCCTCTTAGTGCTATCACCCTGCTGTGCCTAGTGGTATCCCCCCAATCCTCCTAGTGCTATCCCCTGGCTCCGCCTAGTGCTATCCCCCCCTACTCTGCCTAGTGCTATCCCCCCGCTCCTCCTAGTGCTATCCCCCGGCTCCTCCTAGTGCTATCCCCCGGCTCCGCCTAGTGCTATCCACCGGCTCCGCCTAGTGCTATCCCCCGGCTCCGCCTAGAGCTATCCCCCTGCTCCGCCTAGTGCTATCCCCCAGCTCCTCCTAGTGCTATCCCCGCACTCCGCCTAGTGCTATCCCCCCGCTCCTCCTAGTGCTATCCCCCCGCTCCTCCTAGTGCTATCCCCCCCACTCCGCCTAGTGCTATCCCCCCGCTCCTCCTAGTGCTATCCCCCCGCTCCTCCTAGTGCTATCCCCCCGCTCCTCCTAGTGCTATCCCCCCGCTCCTCCTAGTGCTATCCCCCCCGCTCCGCCTAGTGCTATCACCCCGCTCCGCCTAGTGCTATCCCCCCCGCTCCGCCTAGTGCTATCCCCCCGCTCCGCCTAGTGCTATCCCCCCCTCCCGCCTAGTGCTATCCCCCCGCTCCTCCTAGTGCTATCCCCCCCGCTCCGCCTAGTGCTATCCCCCCGCTCCTGCTAGTGCTATCCCCCCACTCCTGCTAGTGCTATCCCCCCACTCCTGCTAGTGCTATCCCAGTGCTCCAGCTAGTGATATCCCCCTGTTCCGTCTACTGCTATCCCCCGCCCCGCCTTGGGCTGTTGCCCCCCGCCCTGCCTAGGGCTGTCGCCCCACCCGCTCCATCTACTGCTATCCCCCCGCTCTGTCGAGTGCTGTCCCCTTGCCCCACCTAGGTCTGTCGCCCCCCTGCTCCTTCTAGTGTTATCCTCCTGCTCCGTCTAGTGTTATCCCCCTGCTCCGCCTAGTGCTGTCACCCCCCCCCGCCCCGCCTAGGGCTGTCGCCCCCCCCGCCCCGCCTAGGGCTGTCGCCCCCCCCACCCCGCCTAAGGCTGTGGCCCCACCGCCCCGCCTAGGGCTGTCGCACCCCCCACCCCGCCTAGGGCTGTCCGCACCCGCCCTGCCTAGTGCTATCCTCCCGCCCTGACTAGTGCTATCCCCGCACTCTGCCTAATGCTATCCCCACAGCCTAGTGCTGTCCCCCCCAGCTCCGCCTAGTGCTATCCCCCCGCTCCGCCTAGTGCTATCTCCCCGCTCCACCTAGTGCTATCTCCCCGCTCCGCCTAGTGTTATCCCCCGACTCTGCCTAGGACTGTCACCCCCTGCCCTGACTAGGGTTGTCGCCCCCCCCGATCCGCCTAAGGCTATTCCCCGCTGCTCTGCCTAGTGCTATCCCCCCATGCCTAGTGCTGTCCCCACTTCTCTGTCTAGTGCTATTCCCCCCAGCTGTACCTAGTGCTACCGCCCCTTGCCCTGCCCACGGCTGTCACCCCCCCCCCCCGACTAGGGCCGTCGCCCCCAACCCCCACCCCGACTAGGACTGTCGCTCCCTCCGAACCCCGACTAGGGGGGTCGCCCCCCCTGCCCCGACTAGGGCTGTCCCCCCCCCGACCCCCACTCCGCCTAGTGCTATCCCCCCTCTCCGCCTAGTGCTATCCCCCCCTCTCCGCCTATTGCTATCCCCCCGCTCCGCCTAGTGTTATCCCCCCACTCCGCCAAGGGCTGTTGGCCACGGCCCCGCCTTGGGCTGTCGCCCCCCCCAGCTCCAACTAGTGCTATCCCCACCTCTCCTCCTACTACTATCCCCCAGCTCTGCCTAGGGCTATCCCCCCGCTCCTCCTAGGTCTGTCACCCCCCACCTCGACTAGTGTTGTCGCCCCCCCCCACATTGTCTAGTGCTATCCCCCTGCTCGACCTAGTGCTGTCGCCCTCTGCTGTGCCTAGTGCTATCCCCCCCGCCTAGTGCTGTCCCCTCCGCTCTGTCTAGAGCTCCCCCTCCATCTAGTGTTATCCCCCCGCTCAGTCTAGTGTTATCCCCCGTGCTCTGCCTAGTGCTATCCCCCCCACCTAGTGCTGTCCCCCATGCTCCTTCCACTGCTATCCCCCCGCTCCGCCTAGTGCTATCCCACCCCTCTCCGCCTAGTGCTATCCCCCCCGCCCCACCTAGAGCTGTTGTCCCCCACCCTGCCTAGGGCTGTTTCCCCCCACCCCACCCCACCTAGGCCTGTCACCACCCCTCCTAGTGCTATCCCCCTCGCCGTGCCTAGTGCTATCCCCCGCTCCTCCTCCTGCTATCCCCCCACTCCTCTTAGTGCTATCACCCCGCCGTGCCTAGTGGTATCCCCCCGATCCTCCTAGTGCTATCCCCTGGCTCCGCCTAGTGCTATCCCCCCCCTGCTCTGCCTAGTGCTATCCCCCCAGCCCAGTGCTGTACCCCCGGGCCCCGTCTAGTGCTTTCCCCCTCATCTCTGTCTAGTGTTACCCTGCTGCTCCATCTAGGGGCTATGTCGCCCCCTACCCCGACTAGGGCTGTTGCCCTCCCCCACTCCGTCCAGTGCTATCCCCCTGCTCTGCCTAGTGCTATCCCCCCTGCTCTGCCTAGTGCTGTCCCCCCACTCTGTCTAGTGTTATCCTCCCGCTCCGTCTAGTGTTATCCCCCCACTCCGTCTAGTGTTATCCCCCCAGCTCCATCTAGTGTTATCCCCCTGCTCTACCTAGTGCTATCTCTCCACTCCGTCTAGTGCTAACTCCCCACTCTGCCTATTGCTTTCACCCCACGCTCCTCCTACTGCTATCCCCCCACTCCTCTTAGTGCTATCACCCCGCCATGCTTAATGGTATCCCCCCAATCCTCCTAGTGCTATCCCCTGGCTCCGCCTAGTGCTATCCCCCCCTGCTATGCCTAGTGCTATCCCCCCAGCCCAGTGCTGTACCCCCCAGCTCCATCTAGTGCTGTCCCCCTCCTCTCCGTCTAGTGCTATCCTGCTACTCCATCTAGGACTATCCCCCTGCTCCTCCTAGGGCTGTCGCCCCCGACCCCCGACTAGGGCTGTTGCCAACCCCCGCTCCGTCCAGTGCTATCCCCCTCCTCTGCCTAGTGCTATCCCCCCCTGCTCTGCCTAGTGCTATCCCCCACTCCTAGTGCTGTCCCCCCCATGCTGTCTAGTGTTATCCCCCCGCTCCGTCTAGTGTTATCCCCCCGCTCCATCTAGTGTTATCCCCCCGCTCTACCTAGTGCTATCTCCCCACTCCGTCTAGTGCTATCCCCCAACTCTGCCTATTGCTTTCACCCCCTGCCCCAACTACGGTAGTCACTCCCAGCTCCGCCTAATGCTATCCCCCCGTGCTCTGCCTAGTGCTATCCCCCTGCTACACCTAGTGCTATCCCCCGCTCCGCCTAGTGCTATCCCCCCGCTCCTCCTAGTGCTATCCCCCAGCTCCTCCTAGTGCTATCCCCCCCGCTCCTCCTAGTGCTATCCCCCCGCTCCTCCTAGTGCTATCCCCCCGCTCCTCCTAGTGCTATCCCCCCGCTCCTCCTAGTGCTATCCCCCCGCTCCTCCTAGTGCTATCCCCCTGCTCCTCCTTGTGCTATCCCCCCGCTCCGCCTAGTGTTATCTCCCCGCTCCGCCTAGTGCTATCCCCCCGCTCCGCCTAGTGCTATCCCACCGCTCCGCCTAGTGCTATCCCCCCGCTCTGCCTAGTGCTATCCCCCTGCTCCGCCTAGTGCTATCCCCCTGCTGCATCTCATCCTACCCCCCGGCTCCACCTAGTGCTATCCCCCCACTCCTCCTAGTGCTATCCCCCCACTCCTCCTAGTGCTATCCCCCCGCTCCTCCTAGTGCTATCCCCCCGCTCCTCCTAGTGCTATCCCCCCTGGCTCCTCCTAGTGCTATCCCCCCCTGCTCCGCCTAGTGCGGTCCCCCCCTGCTCCGCCTAGTGCTGTTCCCCTGGCCTAGTGCTGTCCCCCTCTGCCCTGTATAGTGCTATCCCCCTGCTCCATCTAGGGCTCGCCCCCTACCCGGACTAGGGTTGTTGCCCGCCCCCCCCACTCAGTCTAATGCTATCCCCCTCCTCCGTCTAGTGCTATACCCCCTGCGCTGCTTAGTGCTATCCCCCACTCCTAGTGCTGTCCCCCCCACTCCGTCTAGTGTTATCCCCCCACTTCATCTAGTGTTCTCCCCTGGCTCCGTCTAGTGTTATCCCCCCGCTCTGTCGAGTGCTATCCCCTCGCTCCGTCGAGTGTTATCCCCCTGCTCCGTAGATTGTTATCCCTCCGCTCCATCGAGTGTTATCCCCCCGCTCCGTCGAGTGCCATCCCCCCCGCTCCATCGAGTGCTATCCCCCCACTCTGAGTGCTATCCCCCCGCTCCATCGAGTGCTACCCCCCCCACTCCGTCGAGTGTTATCCCCCCGCTTCATCTAGTGTTATCCCCCAGCTCCGTTGAGTGTTATCCCCCCGCTCTACCTAGTGCTATCTGCCCGCTCCGCCTAGTGCTATCCCCCCGCTCTGCCTAGTGCTATCCCCCTGCTCCACCAAGTGCTATCCCCCCGCTCCGCAAAGTGCTATCACCCCGCCGTACCTAGTGGTATCCCCCCGATCCTCCTAGTGCTATCCCCGGGCTCCGCCTAGTGCTATCCCCCCCTGCTCTGCCTCGTGCTATCCCCCCAGCCCAGTGCTGCACCCCCCAGCTCTGTCTAGTGATGTCCCCCTCCTCTCATCATCATCATCATCAATCGTATTTATTGAGCGATTACTATGTGCAGAGCACTGTACTAAGCACTTGGGAAGTACAAATTGGCAACATATAGAGACAGTATCTACCCAACAGTGGGCTCACAGTCTAAAAGGGGGAGACAGAGACCAAACATACTAACAAAATAAAATAAATAGAATAGATATGTACAAATAAATTAAATAGAGTAAAAAAATATGTACAAACATATATACATATATACAGGTGCTGTGGGGAAGGGAGGGAGGTAAGATGGAGGGATGGAGAGGGGGACGAGGGGGAGAGGAAGGAAGGGGCTCAGTCTGGGAAGGCCTCCTGGAGGAGGTGAGCTCTCAGCAGGGCCTTGAAGGGAGGAGGAGAGCTAGCTTGGCGGATGGGCAGAGGGAGGGCATTCCAGGCCCGGGGGATGACGTGGGCCAGGGGTCGATGGCGGGACAGGCGAGAGCGAGGTACGGTGAGGAGATCAGCAGTGGAGGAGTGGAGGGTGCGAACTGGGCTGTAGAAGGAGAGAAGGGATGTGAGGTAGGAGGGGGCGAGGTGATGGAGAGCCTTGAAGCCCAGGGTGAGGAGTTTCTGCCTGATGCGCGGATTGATTGGTAGCCACTGGAGATTTTTGAGGAGGGGAGTGATATGCCCAGAGCGTTTCTGGACAAAGATAATCCGGGCAGCAGCATGAAGTATGGATTGAAGTGGAGAGAGACACGAGGATGGGAGATCAGAGAGAAGGCTGATGCAGTAGTCCAGACGGGATAGGATGAGAGCTTGAATGAGCAGGGTAGCGGTTGGGATGGAGAGGAAAGGGCGGATCTTGGCAATGTTGTGGAGCTGAGACCAGCAGGTTTTGGTCACGGCTTGGATGTGAGGGGTGAATGAGAGAGCGGAGTCGAGGATGACACCAAGGTTGCGGGCTTGTGAGACGGAAAGGATGGTAGTGCCGTCAACAGAGATGGGAAAGTCAGGGAGAGGGCAAGGTTTGGGAGGGAAGACAAGGAGTTCAGTCTTCGACATGTTGAGCTTTAGGTGGCGGGCAGACATCCAAATGGAGATGTCCTGAAGGCAGGAAGAGATGCGAGCCTGGAGAGAGGGGGAGAGAGCAGGGGCAGAGATGTAGATCTGGGTGTCATCAGCGTAGAGATGATAGTTGAAGCCGTGGGAGCGAATGAGGTCACCAAGGGAGTGCGTGTAGATCGAGAACAGAAGGGGACCAAGCACTGAACCTTGGGGAACCCCCACAGTGAGAGAATGGGAGGGGGAGGAGGAGCCTGCAAAAGAGACTGAGAAAGAACGACCGGAGAGGTAAGAGGAGAACCAGGAGAGGACGGAGTCTGTGAAGCCAAGGTCAGATAGCGTGTTGAGAAGAAGGGGGTGGTCCACAGTGTCAAAGGCAGCTGAGAGGTCGAGGAGGATTAGGACAGAGTAGGAGCCGTTGGATTTGGCAAGCAGGAGGTCCTTGGTGACCTTTGAGATGGCAGTTTCTGTGGAATGAAGGGGACGGAAGCCAGACTGGAGGGGGTCGAGAAGAGAGTTGTTATTGAGGAATTCTAGGCAGCGAGTGTAGACAACTCCTCTCTGTCTAGTGCTATCCTGCTGCTCCATCTAGGGCTATCCCCCTGCTCCTCCTAGGGCTGTCGCCACCTAACCCGACTAAGGCTGTTACCCCCTCCCACTCCGTCCAGTGCTATCCCCCTCCTCTGCCTAGTGCTATCCACCCCTGCTCTGCCTAGTGCTATCCCCCACTCCTAGTGCTGTCCCCCCCACTCTGTCTAGTGTTATCCCCCTGCT
The DNA here is from genome assembly GCF_015852505.1 of Tachyglossus aculeatus. Classification (NCBI taxonomy): domain Eukaryota; kingdom Metazoa; phylum Chordata; class Mammalia; order Monotremata; family Tachyglossidae; genus Tachyglossus; species Tachyglossus aculeatus. The sequence continues at coordinate 51,057 of NW_024045088.1, forward strand.
CCGTCCAGTGTTATCCCCATGCTCCGTCTAGTGTTATCCCCATGCTCTGTCTAGTGCTATCCCCCCACTCTGCCTATTGCTTTCACCCCCCGCCCCGACTACGGTTGTCACCCCCCAGCTCCGCCTAATGCTATCCCCCGTACTCTGCCTAGTGCTATCCCCCGCTCCGCCTAGTGCTATCCCCCCGCTCCGCCTAGTGCTATCCCCCTGCTCCGCCTAGTGCTATCCCCTGCTCCGCCTAGTGCTATCCCCCCGCTCCGCCGAGTGCTATCCCCCTGTTGCGTCTCGTCCTATCCCCCCGCTCCACCTAGTGCTATCCCCCTGTTGCGTCTCGTCCTATCCCCCCGCTCCGCCTAGTGCTATCCCCCCGCACCTCCTAGTGCTATCGCCCCGCTCCTCCTAGTGCTATCGCCCCGCTCCTCCTAGTGCTATCTCCCCGCTCCTCCTAGTGCTATCCCCCCCCGGCTCCGCCTAGTGCTGCCCCCCCACTGCTCCGCCTAGTTCTGTTCCCCCGGCCTAGTGCTGTCCCCCTGGCCTAGTGCTGTCCCCCCCCGGCTCCGTCTAGTGCTGTCCCCCTCTGCCCCATCTAGTGCTATCCCCCTGCTCCATCTAGGGCTAGCCCCCTACCCCGACTAGTGTTGTTACCCCCCCCCAGCTCAGTCTAATGCTATCCCCCCTCCTCCGCCTAGTGCTATACCCCCCTGCTCTGCCTAGTGCTATCCCCACAGCCTAGTGCTGTCCGCCCGCTCCGTCTAGTGTTATCCCCCCCACTCCGTCTAGTGTTATCCCCCCGCTCCGTCGAGTGTTATCCCCCCGCTCCGTCGAGTGTTATCCCCCCGCTCCGTCGAGTGTTATCCCCCGCTCCGTCGAGTGTTATCCCCTTGCTCCGTCGAGTGCTATCCCCCCGCTCCGTCCAGTGCTATCCCCCCGCTCCTTCAAGTGCTATCCCCAGGCTCCGTCGAGTGTTATCCCCCCGCTCCGTCGAGTGTTATCCCCCCGCTCCGTCGAGTGTTATCCCCCTGCTCCATCTAGTGTTCTCCCCCCGCTCCGTCGAGTGTTATCCCCCCGCTCCGTCGAGTGTTATCCCCCCGCTCCGTCGAGTGTTATCCCCCCGCTCCGCCGAGTGCTATCCCCCAGCTCCGCCGAGTGCTATCCCCCCGCTCCGCCTAGTGCTATCACCCCGCCGTGCCAAGTGGTATCCCCCCCGATCCTCCTAGCGATATCCCCTGGCTCCGCCTAGTGCTATTCCCCCCTGCTCTGCCTTGTGCTATCCCCTCAGCCCAGTGCTGTACCCCCCAGCTCCGTCTAGTGCTGTCCCCCTCCTCTCTGTCTAGTGCTATCCTGCTGCTCCATCTAAGAGCTATCCCCCTGCTCCTCCTAGGGCGGTCACCCCCTACCCCGACTAGGGCTGTTGCCCCCCCCCCCGCTCTGTCCAGTGCTTTCCCCTCCTCTGCCTAGTCCTATCCCCCCCTGCTTTGCCTAGTGTTTTCCCCCACTCCTAGTGTTGTTCCCCCACTCTGTCTAGTGTTATCCCCCCGCTCCGTCTAGTGTTATCCCCCCCACTCCGTCTAGTGTTATCCCCCCACTCCATCTAGTGTTATCCCCCCGCTCCATCTAGTGCTATCCCCCCACTCTGCCTATTGCTTTCACCCCGTGCCCCGACTACGCTTGTCACCCCCCAGCTCCACCTAATGCTATCCCCCCGTGCTCTGCCTAGTGCTATCCCCCGCTCCGCCTAGTGCTATCCCCCGCTCCGCCTAGTGCTATCACCCCGCTCCACCTAGTGCTATCCCCCTGCTCCGCCTAGTGCTATCCCCCCGCTCCGCCTGGTGCTATCCCCTGCTCCGCCTAGTGCTATCCCCCTGCTGCGTCTCGTCCTATCCCCCCGCTCCACCTAGTGCTATCCCCCCGCTCCTCCTAGTGCTATCGCCCCACTCTTCCTAGTGCTATCCCCCCGCTCCTCCTTGTGCTATCCCCCCCGGCTCTGCCTAGTGCTGTCCCTCCCTGCTCCGCCTAGTGCTGTCCCCCCGGCCTAGTGCTGTCCCCCTGGCCTAGTGCTGTCCCCCCCGGCTCTGTCTAGTGCTGTCCCCCTCTGCCCCGTCTAGTGCTATCCCCCTGCTCCATCTAGGGGCTCGCCCCCTACCCCGACTAGGGTTGTTCCCCCCCCCCCCCCCGCTCAGTCTAATGCTATCCCCCTCCTCCGCCTAGTGCTATAACCCCCTGCGCTGCCTAGTGCTATCCCCCACTCCTAGTGCTGTCCCCCCCACTCCATCTAGTGTTATCCCCCCACTCCATCTAGTGTTCTCCCCCAGCTCCGTTGAGTGTTATCCCCTCGCTCCGTCGAGTATTATCCCCCTGCTCCATCGATTATCCCTCCGCTCCATCGAGTGTTATCTCCCCGCCCTGTTGAGTGCTATCCCCCCCGCTCCATCGAGTGCTATCCCCCCGCTCCTTCGAGTGCTATCCCCCCGCTCCGTCGAGTGTTATCCCCCCGCTCCATCTAGTGTTATTCCCCAGCTCCGTCGAGTGTTATCCCCCCGCTCTACCTAGTGCTATCTCCCCGCTCCACCTAGTGCTATCCCCCTGCTCCGCCAAGTGCTATCCCCCCACTCCGCTTAGTGCTACCACCCCGCCGTGCCTAGTGGTATCCCCCCAATCCTCCTAGTGCTATCCCCTGGCTCCGCCTAGTGCTATCCCCCCCTGTTCTGCCTAGTACTATCCCCCCAGCCCAGTGCTGTACCCCCCAGCTCCATCTAGTGCTGTCCCCCTCCTCTCCGTCTAGTGCTATCCTGCTGCTCCATCTAGGGCTATCCACCTGCTCCTCCTAGGGCTGTCGCTCCCTACCCCGACTAGGGCTGTTGCCCCCCGCCCCCGCTCCGTCCAGTGCTATCCCCCTCCTCTGCCTAGTGCTATCCCCCCCGCTCTGCCTAGTGCTATCCCCCACTCCTAGTGCTGTCCCCCCAACTCTGTTTAGTGTTATCCCCCCGCTCCGTCTAGTGTTATCCCCCCGCTCCGTCTAGTGTTATCTCCCCGCTCCGTCTAGTGTTATCCCCCTGCTCCGTCTAGTGCTATCCCCCCACTCTGCTTATTGCTTTCACCCCCCGCCCCGACTACGGTTGTCACCCCCCAGCTCCGCATAATGCTATCCCCCCCGCTCCGTTTAGTGCTATCCCCCCCGCTCCGCCTAGTGCTATCCCCCCGCTCCGCCTAGTGCTATCCCCCCGCTCCGCCTAGTGCTGTCCCCCGCTCCGCCTAGTGCTATCCCCCCGCTCCGCCTAGTCCTATCCCCCAGCTCCGCCTAGTGCTATCCCCCCGCTCCGCCTAGTGCTATCCCCTGCTCCTCCTAGTGCTATCGCCCCGCTTCTCGTAGTGCTATCCCCCCGCTCCTCCTAGTGCTATCCCCCCCGGCTCCACCTAATGCTGTCCCCCTGGCCTAGTGCTGTCCCCCCCGGCTCGGTCTAGTGCTGTCCCCCTCTGCCCCGTCTAGTGCTATCCCCCTGCTCCATCTAGGGCTCACCCTAGACTAGGGTTGTTGCCCCCGCCCCCAGCTCAGTCTAATGCTATCCCCCTCCTCCGCCTAGTGCTATACCCCCCTGCACTGCCTAGTGCTATCCCCCACTCCTAGTGCTGTCCCCCTCACTCTGTCTAGTGTTATCCCCCCACTCCATCTAGTGTTCTCCCCCGCTCCGTCCAGTGTTATCCCCCCCGCTCCGTCAAGTATTATCCCCTCGCTCCATCGAGTGTTATCCCCCCGCTCCTTCGAGTGCTATCCCCCCCGCTCTGTCGAGTGCTATCCACCCGCTCCGTCGAGTGCTATCCCCCTGCTCCTTCGAGTGCTATCCTCCCACTCTGTCGAGTGTTATCCCCTCGCTCTGTCTAGTGTTATCCCCCAGCGCCATCGAGTGTTATCCCCCCGCTCCACCTAGTGCTATCCCCCCGCTCCACCTAGTGCTATCCCCCTGCTCCGCCGAGTGCTATCCCCCCGCTCCACCTAGTGCTATCACCCCGCCGTGCCTAGTGGTATCCCCCCGATCCTCCTAGTGCTATCCCCTGGCTCCGCCTAGTGCTATCCCCCCCTGCTCTGCCTACTGCTATCCCCCCAGCCCAGTGATGTACCCCCCAGCTCTGTCTAGTGCTGTCCCCCTCTCTGTCTAGTGCTATCCTGCTGCTCCATCTAGGGCTATCCCCCTGCTCCTCCTAGGGCTGTCGCCCCCTACCCCAACTAGGGCTGTTGCCGCCCCCCCCGCTCCGTCCAGTGCTATCCCCCTCCTCTGCCCAGTGCTATCCCCCCCTGCTCTGCCTAGTGCTATCCCCCACTCCTAGTGCTGTCCCCCCCAACCTGTCTAGTGTTATCCCCCCACTCCATCTAGTGTTATCCCCCCGCTCCGTCTAGTGTTATCCCCCTGCTCCGTCTAGTGCTACCTCCCCACTCCGTCTAGTGCTATCCCCCCACTCTGCCTATTGCTTTCACCCCCCGCCCCGACTACGGTTGTCACCCCCCAGCTCCGCCTAATGCTATCCCCCCGTGCTCTGCCTAGTGCTATCCCCCCGCTCCGCCTAGTGCTACCCCCCGCTCCGCCTAGTGCTACCCCCCGCTCCGCCTAGTGCTATCCCCCTGCTCCGCCTAGTGCTATCCCCCCGCTCCGCCTAGTGCTATCCCCCCGCTCCGCCTAGTGCTATCCCCGCGCTCCGCCTAGTGCTATCCCCCTGCTGCGTCTCGTCCTATCCCCCCGCTCCGCATAGTGCTATCCTCCCGCTCTGCCTAGTGCTATCCCCCCGCTCCGCCTAGTGCTATCCCCCCGCTGCATCTTGTCCTATCCCTCCGCTCCGCCTAGTGCTATCACCCCGCTCCTCCTAGTGCTATCGCCCCGCTCTTCCTAGTGCTATACCCCCCGGCTCCTCCTAGTGCTATCCCCCCCGGCTCTGCCTAGTGCTGTCCCCCCCTGCTCCGCCTAGTGCTGTCCTCCTCTGCCCCGTCTAGTGCTATCCCCGTGCTCCATCTAGGGCTCGCCCCCTACCCTGACTAGGGTTGTTGCCCCCCCCACTCAGTCTAATGCTATCCCCCTCCTCCGTCTTGTGCTATACCACCCTGCGCTGCCTAGAGCTATCCCCCACTCCTAGTGCTGTCCCCCCCACTCCGTCTAGTGTTATCCCCCCACTCCATCTAGTGCTCTCCCCCCGCTCCGTCCAGTGTTATCTCCCCGCTCCATCAAGTATTATCCCCTCGCTCCGTTGAGTGTTATCCCCCTGCTCCGTCGATTGTTATCCCCCCGCTCCATCGAGTGTTATCCCCCCGCTCCGTCGAGTGCTATCCCCCTCACTTCGTCGAGTGCTATCCCCCTGCTCCGTCGAGTGCTATACCCCCGCTCCTTCGAGTGCTATCCCCCCACTCCGTCGAGTGTTATCCGCCCGCTCCGTCTAGTGATATCCCCCAGTTCCGAGTGTTATCACCCCGCTCTGCCTAGTGCTATCCCCCCGCTCCGCCTAGTGCTATCCCCCCCGCTCCACCAAGTGCTATCCCCCCGCTCCGCCTAGTGCTATCACCCTGCCGTGCCAAGTGGTATCCCCCCGATCCTCCTAGTGCTATCCCCTGGCTCCGCCTAGTGCTATCCCCCCGCTCTGCCTAGTGCTATCCCCCCAGCCTAGTGCTGTATCCCCCAGCTCTGTCTAGTGCTGTCCCCCTCCTCTCCGTCTAGTGCTATCCTGCTGCTCCATCTAGGGCTATCCCCCTGCTCCTCCTAAGGCTGTCGCCCCAAACCCCGACTAGGGCTGTTGCCCCCCCGCCCCGCTCCATCCAGTGCTATCCCCCTCCTCTGCCTAGTGCTATCCCCCCCTGCTCTGCCTAGTGCTATCCCCCACTCCTAGTGCTGTCCCCCCCACTCTGTCTAGTGTTATCCCCCACTCCATCTAGTGTTATCCCCCCACTCCGTCTAGTGTTATCCCCCCACTCCGTCTAGTATTATCCCCCCTCTCCGTCTAGTGTTATCCCCCCGTTCTACCTAGTGCTATCTCCCCACTCAGTCTAGTGCTATCCCCCCACTCTGCCTATTGCTTTCACCCCCCGTCCCGACTACGGTTGTCACCCCCCAGCTCCGCCTAATGCTATCCCCCCGTGCTCTGCCTAGTGCTATCCCCCGCTCCGCCTAGTGCTATCCCCCGCTCCACCTAGTGCTATCCCCCCGCTCCGCCTAGTGCTATCCCCCCGCTCCGCCTAGTGCTATCCCCCCACTGCATCTCATCCTATCCCCCCGCTCCGCCTAGTGCTATCGCCCCGCTCCTCCTAGTGCTATCGCCCCGCTCCTCCTAGTGCTATCCCCCCCCGGCTCCGCCTAGTGCTATCCCCCCCGGCTCCGCCTAGTGCTGTCCCCCCCCTGCTCCGCCTAGTGCTGTCCCCCTCTGCCCCGTCTAGTGCTATCCCCGTGCTCCATCTAGGGCTCGCCCCCTACCCCGACTAGGGTTGTTGCCCCCCCCACTCAGTCTAATGCTATCCCCCTCCTCCGCTTAGTGCTATACCCCCCCTGCGCTGCCTAGTGCTATCCCCCACTCCTTGTGCTGTCCCCCCCACTCTGTCTAGTGTTATCCCCCACTCCGTCTAGTGTTATCCCCCCACTCCGTCTAGTGTTATCCCCCCACTCCGTCTAGTATTATCCCCCCTCTCCGTCTAGTGTTATCCCCCTGTTCTGCCTAGTGCTATCTCCCCACTCAGTCTAGTGCTATCCCCCCACTCTGCCTATTGCTTTCACCCCCCGTCCCGACTACGGTTGTCACCCCCCAGCTCCGCCTAATGCTACCCCCCCGTGCTCTGCCTAGTGCTATCCCCCGCTCCGCCTAGTGCTATCCCCCGCTCCACCTAGTGCTATCCCCCTGCTCCGCCTAGTGCTATCCCCCCGCTCCGCCTAGTGCTATCCCCCCGCTGCATCTCATCCTATCCCCCTGCTCCGCCTAGTGCTATCGCCCCGCTCCTCCTAGTGCTATCGCCCCGCTCCTCCTAGTGCTATCCCCCCTGGCTCCGCCTAGTGCTATCCCCCCCGGCTCCACCTAGTGCTGTCCCCCCCTGCTCCGCCTAGTGCTGTCCCCCTCTGCCCCGTCTAGTGCTATCCCCATGCTCCATCTAGGGCTCGCCCCCTACCCCGACTAGGGTTGTTGCCCCCCCCCACTCAGTCTAATGCTATCCCCCTCCTCCGCTTAGTGCTATACCCCCCCTGCGCTGCCTAGTGCTATCCCCCACTCCTTGTGCTGTCCCCCCCCACTCTGTCTAGTGTTATCCCCCCGCTCCGTCTAGTGCTATCCCCCCGCTCCGTCTAGTGCTATCCCCCCGCTCCGCCTAGTGCTATCCCCCCCGCTCCGCCTAGTGCTATCCCCCCCGCTCCGCCTAGTGCTATCCCCCCACTCCGCCTAGTGCCTTCCCCCCGCTGCGTCTCGTCCTATCCTCCCACTCCGCCTAGTGCTATCCCCCCGCTCCTCCTAGTGCTATCCCCCCGCTCCTCCTATTGCTATCCCCGCTCCTCCTAGTGCTATCCCCCCGGCTCCTCCTAGTGCTATCCCCCCCGGCTCCGCCTAGTGCTGTCCCCCCCTGCTCCGCCTAGTGCTGTCCCCCCGGCCTAGTGCTGTCCCCCCCCGGCTCCGTCTAGTGCTGTCCCCCTCTGCCCCGTCTAGTGCTATCCCCCTGCTCCATCTAGGGCTCGCCCCCTACCCCGACTAGGGTTGTTGCCCCCCCCCCCCGCTCAGTCTAATGCTATCCCCCTCCTCCGCCTAGTGCTATACCCCCCTGTGCTGCCTAGTGCTATCCCCCACTCCTAGTGCTGTCCCCCCCACTCCATCTAGTGTTCTCCCCCCGCTCCGTCGAGTGTTATCCCCCTGCTCCGTCGAGTGTTATCCCCCTGCTCCGTCGATTGTTATCCCTCCGCTCCTTCGAGTGTTATCCCCCTGCTCCGTCTAGTGCTATCTCCCCCGCTCCGAGTGCTATCCCCCCGCTCCGCCGAGTGCTATCCCCCCACTCCGCCGAGTGCTATCCCCCCGCTCCACCTTGTGATATCCCCCCGCTCCGCCGAGTGCTATCCCCCCGCTCCGCCTAGTGCTATCCCCCCGCTCCGCCTTGTGCTATCCCCCTGCTGTGTCTAGTGCTATCCCCCTGCTGTGTCTAGTGCTATCTGCCCACTGCGTCTCGTGCTATCCCCCTGCTGCATCTCATCCTATCCCCCTGTTGCGTCTTGTGCTATCCCCCCGCTGCATCTCGTGCTATCCCTGCACTCCTCCTAGGGCTGTCACCCCCTACCCCGACTAGGGCTGTTGCCCCCCAACTCCGCCTAGTGCTATCCCCCTGCTCCTCCTAGTGCTTTCCCCCCCAACTCTGCTCTGTCTAGTGCTATCCCCCCCCCAGTGCTGTCACCCCCACTCCATCTAGTGTTATTCCCCTGCTCTGTCTAGTGCTATTGCCCCGCTCCTCCTAGGGCTATTGCGCCCCCCCCACCCCACCTAGTGCTGTCGCCCCCTGCCCTGGCTACTGCTATCATCCCATGCCCCACCTAAGGCTGTTGCTCCCCTCCCCCGCCTAGGGCTATCCCACCCGCTCTGCCTAGTGCTGTCCCCCGCTCTGCCTAGTGATATCCCACTGCTCCATCTAGTGCTATCCCCCATCCCTGTCTAGGGCTGTCACCCCCTGCCCTGACAACGGTTGTCGCCCCCCAACTCCGCCTAGTGCTATCCACCCCCTGCTCTGCCTAGTGCTATCCCCACTGCCTAGTGCTGTTCCCCCTGCTCCACCTAGTGCTACCCCTTGGCTCTGTCTAGTGCTATCCCCCCGCTCCACCTAGGGCTGTTGCCCCCTGCCCCAACTAGGGGTGTTGCCCCCCGCTCTGCCTAGTGCTATCCCCCCCTGTTCTGCCTAGTGCTATCCCCCTCTGCTCTGCCTAGTGCTATCCCCCCGGCCTAGTGCTTTCCCCCTCGCTCCGTCTAGTGCTATTCCCTCCCGCTTCGCCCAGCGCTATCCCCCGCTCCGCCCAATGCTATCGCCCCACTCGGCCTAGCGCTATTGCCCCTCTCCGTTTAGCGCTATCGCCCTGCTCCACCTAGGACTGTCCCCCCTGCCCCGACTAGGGTTGTTGCCTCCCCGATCCACCCAGTGCTATCCCTCCCTGCTCTGCCTAGTGCTATCCCCCTACGCCTAGTGCTGTTCCCCCCTTCTCCGTCTAGTGCTATCTCCCCGCTCTGCCTAGTGCTATTCCCCCAAACTGTGCCTAGTGCTACCACCCCTCGCCCCGCCCACGGCTGTCACCCCGCACCCCGCCTACAGCTGTCGCCCCTCCCATCCCAACTAGGGCTGTCGCCCCCCCCCGACCTGACTAGGGCTGTCCCCCAGCCCGCTCCGCCTAGTGCTATCGCCCCGCTCCGCCTAGTGCTATCGCCCCTCTCCACCTAGCGCTATTGCCCCGCTCCGCCTACTGTTATCCCCCTGCTCTGCCTAGTGCTATCCCCTTGCTCCACCTAGTGCAATCCCCCAGCTCTGCCTAGTGCTATCCCCCCACTCCGCCTTGTGCTATCCCCCGCTCTGCCTAGGGCTGTCGCCCCCCTGCTCCGTCTAGTGCTATCCCCCCTTCTCCTCCTAGTGCTATCCCCCAGCTCCGCCTAGGGCTATCCCCAGGCTCCACCTAGTCTGTCACCCCCCGCCTCGACTAGTGTTGTCGCCCCCCCAGCTCCATCTAGTCCTATCCCTCCGCTCGACCTAGTGCTGTCCCCCCCCTGCTCTGCCTAGTGCCATGCCCCCGCTCCGCCTACTGCTATCCCCTGCTCCCCCTAGTGCTATCACCCCGCTCCGCCTAGTGCTATCGCCCCGCTCCGCCTAGTGCTATCGCCCCACTCTGCCTAGTGCTATCCCCCCGCTCCGCCTTGTGCTATCCCCCAGCTCCGCCTAGTGCTATCCCCCAGCTCCGCCTAGTGCTATCCCCCCACTCCGCCTAGTGCTATCCCCCCGCTTTACCTAGTACTATCTCCCCGCTCCGTCTAGTGCTATCCCCCCACTCTGCCTGTTGCTTTCACCCCCCAACCCGACTACGGCTGTCGCCCCCTAGCTCCGCCTAGTGCTATCCCCCCACCTAGTGCTTTCCCCCGTGCTCCTTCTACTGCTATCACCCCCTCTCCGCCTAGTGCTATCACCCCCGCTCCGCCTAGGACTGTCGCCCCCCCACCCCACCTACAGCTGTCGCCCCACCGCCGTGCCTAGTGCTATCCCCCCCGCCGTGCCTAGTGCTACCCCCCCCCCCCACTCCACCTAGTGCTATCACCCCAGCCTAGTGCTGTCCCCCGGGCCTAGTGCTTTCCCTCCCCACCCCCGGCTCCGTCTAGTGCTGTCCCCCTCCGCTCCGTCTAGTGCTATCCCCCTGCTCCATCTAGGGCTATCCCCCTGCACCTCCTTGGGCTGTTGCCCCCTACCCTGACTAGGGTTGTTGCCCCCCCGGCTCCATCTAGTGCTATCCCCCTTCTCCACCTAGTGCTATCCCCCCCGCTCTGCCTAGTGCTATCCCCCCTTCTCTGCCTAGTGCTATCCCCCACTCCTAGTGCTGTCCCCCCCCCCCGCTCCGTCTAGTGCTGTCCCCCCAGCTCCGTCTAGTGTTATCCCCCCGGCTCCGTCTAGTGTTACCCCCCAACTCGGTCTCGTGTTATCCCCCCGCACGGTCTAGTGTTATCTCCCCGCACGGTCTAGTGTTATCCCCCCACTCGGTCTAGTGTTATCCCCCCACTCCGTCTAGTGTTATCCCCCCGCTCCGTCTAGTGTTATCCCCCCGCTCCGTCTAGTGTTATCCCCAACTCCGTCTAGTGTTATCCCCCTGCTCCGCCTAATGCTATCCTCCCGCTCCGCCTAATGCTATCCTCCCGCTCCGCCTAATGCTATCCTCCCGCTCCGCCTAATGCTATCCTCCCGCTCCGCCTAATGCTATCCTCCCGCTCCGCCTAATGCTATCCCCCGCTTCGCCTAATGCTATCCCCCCGCTCCGCCTAGTGTTATCCCCCCGTTCCGCCTAGTGCTATCCCCCCCTCCGATTAGTGCTATCCCCACGCTCCGTCTAGTGCTATCCCCCCCAATCTGCCTAGTGCTATCCTCCCCCCCCCATGTCATCTAGTGCTGTCCCCCCTGCTCCATCTAGTGCTATCCCCCTGTTCCCCCTAGGGCTGTCGCCCCCTGCCCCGACTAGTGTTGTTGCCCCCCTCTCCGTCTAGTGCTATCCCCCCCGCTCTGCCTAGTGCTATCCCCCCGCCTAGTACCATTCCCCCTCCCTGCCTAGTGCTATTGCCCCCCTGCTCCGCCTAGGGCTGTCGCCCCCCCCCCCCGCCCCGCCTAGGGCTTTCGCCCCCACCAGGGCTGTAGCCCCCCCCCGCCCTGCCTAGGGCTGTCGCCCCCCAGCCCCTCCTAGGGCTGTCGTCCCCTGCCCTGACTAGTGCTGTCGTCTTCTACCCTGCCTAGGGCTATCACCCCTGTTCTGCCTAGTGCTATCCCCCTGCTCCATCTAGTGCTATCCCCCTGCTCCATCTAGTGCTATCCCCCTGCTCCACCTAGTGCTATCCCCCCCCTCTGTCTGGTGCTATCCCCCAACCCCGCCTAGGGCTGTCACCCCCCGCCCCGACTACGGTTGTCGCCCACCCGCTCCGCCTAGTGTTATCCTCCCCTCCTCTGCCTAGTGCTGTCCCCCCAGCTCCGTCTAGTGCTGTCCCCCCCACTCCATCTAGTGCTGTGCCCCCTGCTCTGTCTAGTGCTGTCCCTCCCGCTCCGCCTAGTGCTACCCTCCTGCTCCGCCTAGGGCTGTCGCCCCCTGCCCTGACTAGGGTTGTTGCCCCCCCCCCTCCATCTAGTGCTATTCCCCTGCTCCGCCTAGTGCTATCCCCCCTGCTCTGCCTAGTGCTATCCCCCCTGCTTAGTGCTGTCCTCCCCAGTCTGTCTAGTGCTATACCCTTGCTCTGTCTAGTGCTACCCCGCCCCACTCCACCTAGGGCTGTCGCCCCCTGCCCCGACTAGGGTTGTTCCCCCCCCTCTCCGTCTAGTGCTATTCCCCTGCTCCACCTAGTGCTATCCCCCCTGCTCTGCCTAGTGCTATCCCCCCCATCTACTGCTTGCCCCCCCTGCTCTGTCTAGTGCTACCCCCCACTCCATCTAGTGCTATCCCCCAACTCTGCCTAGGGCTGTCACCCCCCGCCCCGACTACGGTTCTCGCCTCCCCCGCTCCGCCTAGTGCTATCCTCCCCCCACTCTGCCTAGTACTATCCCCCCAACTAGTGCTGTCCCCCCGTCTCCATCTACTGCTATCACCCGGCTCCGCTTGGTGCTATCCCCCTGCTCCATCTAGTGCTATCCCCCCACTCTGCCTAGGGCTGTCACCCCCTGGCCCGACTATGTTTGTTGCCCCCATGCTCCATCTAGTGCTATCCCCCCTGCTTCGCCTAGTGCTGTTCCCCCTGCTCTGCCTAGTGCTGTCCCCCCCGCTCCTCCTAGTGCTGTCGCCCCGCTCTGCCTAGTGCTATCCCTCCACTCCATCTAGTGTTGTCACCCCCCTGCCTCGCCTAGTGCTATCCCCCCTGCTCTGCCTAGTGCTATCCCCCCAATCTAGTGCTATCCCCCTGCTTTGTCTAGTGTTATCCCCCCTGCTCCTCCTAGGGCTGTTGCCTTCCACCCCGCCTAGGGCTGTCGCCCCCCCACCCTGACTAGTGCTGTCGTCCCCTGCCCCACCTAGGGCTATCACCTCCGATCTGCCTAGTGCTATCCCCCCACTCCGTCTAGTGCTATCCCCGCTCTCCGCCTAGTGCTATCCCCCCGCTCCGCCAAGTGCTATCTGCCCACTCTGCCTAGTGCTATCCCCCCCCGTCTGGTGCTATCCCCCCACCCGGCCTAGGGTTGTCGCCCCCCGCCCTGCCTAGTGCTGTTGTCACCTACCCCACCTAGTGCTGTTGCCCCCCTGCCCCGCCTAGCACTATCCCCGCTGGTCTGCTTACTGCTACCCCCCCCGCTCCACCCAGAGCTGTCACCCCCCACCCTGACTATGGTTGTTGCCCCCCCATTCCGCCTAGTGCTATCCCCCCCTGCTCTGCCTAGTGCTGTCCCCCATGCTCTGTCTGTTGCTATCACCCCTGCTCCGTCTAGTGCTATCCCCCCGCTCCGCCTAGGGCTGTCAGCCCCTGCCCTGACTAGAGTTGTTGGCCCCCTTCTCTGTCTAGCGCTGTCCCCCTGCCCCACCTAGCGCTGTCCCCCTGCCCCACCTAGTGCTGTCCCCCTGCCCCACCTAGTGCTATTCCCCTGCTCCGCCTAGTGCTATCCCCCGTTCCATCGAGTGCTATCCCCCTCCCCCGCCTGGGGCTGTCTCCCCCTGCCCCACCTAGTGCTATCCCCACTCTGCTCTGCCTAGTGCTGTTGCCCCCTGCCCCGCCTAGTGCTGTCGCCCTCCTGCCCCACCTAATGCTATCCCCCACCCCTCTGCCTAGTGCTATCCCCCTGTTCTGCTTAGTGCTATCACCCTGTTCCGTCTAGTGCTATCCCCCTGCCCCACCTAGTTCTGTCCCCTCACCCCACCTAGTGCCCCACCCTCTGCTCTTCCTAGTGCTGTCGCCCCCCCCGCCCTGCCTAGTGCTGTCACCCCCCACCCTGCCTAGGGCTGTCGCCCCCCGCCCCGCCTAGTTCTGTCACCCCCCGCCCCGCCTAGGGCTGTTGGCACCTTCCCTCCTAGGGCTGTCGCCCCCACTCCACCTATGGATTTTGCCCCCCGCCCCGCCTAGGGCTTTTGCCCCCTGCCCCACTTATGCGGTCACACCCCGCCCCACCTATGGCGATCGCCCCTCCCCTCTCTGCCTAGTGCTATCCCCCCTACTCCGCCTAGTGCTATCTCCCCACTCCATCTAGTGCTATCCCCTCACTCCGCCTAGGGTTGTCACCCTCCGCCCTGACAATGGTTGTCGCCCCCCCACTCCACCTAGTGCTGTCCCCTCTGCTCCGTCTAGTGCTATCCCTCGGCTCCGTCTAGTGCTATCCCCCCACTCCGCCTAGGGCTGTCGTCCCCTGCCCCGACTAGCGTTGTTGCCCCCCCGCTCCATCTAGTATTATACCCCTGCTCCACCTGTGCTATCGCCCCCTGCTCTGCCTAGTGCTATGCCCCCCGCCTAGTGCTTTCCTCTTCGCTCCACCTAGTGCTATCCCCCCGCTCCGCCTAGTGCTATTCCCTCCTGCCCCAAATAGTGCTGTCACTCCCCCACCCCACCTAGGGCTGTCGCCCCCCCCGCTCTGTCTAGTGCTATCCCCCCACTCCACCTAGTGCTATCCCCCCGCTCCATCTAGTGTTATCCCCCTGTTCCTCCTAGGGCTGTTGCCCTCCACCCCGCCTAGGGCTGTTGCCCTCCACCCCGCCTAGGGTTGTCACCCCCCGCCTCGCCTAGGGCTGCCTCCTCCTGCCCTGCCTAGGGTTGTCACCATCCCGCTCCATCTAGTGCTGTCCCCCTGCTCTATCTAATGTTATCCCCTGGCTCCGCCTAGTGCTATCCCCCGTGCCTAATGCCCCCACGCTCTACGTAGTGCTATACTCCGCCCCCGGTTCTGCCAAGGGCTGTCCTCCCCCCCGTCCCGCCGAGGTCTGTTGCCCCCAGCCCTGCCTAGGGCGATCGCCCACCATCCCGCCTAGTGTTGTCGCCCGCCTAGTGCCTAGTGCTATCCCCCTGCTCTGTCTAGTGCTATCTCCCCGCCCTGCCTAGTGCTGTCGCCCCCCTGCCCAGCCTAGGGCTGTCGCTCCCCTGCCCAGCCTAGAGCTGTCACCCCCCTGCCCAGCCTAGGGCTTTCGCCCCCCTGCCCAGCCTAGGGCTTTCGCCCCCCTGCCCAGCCTAGGGCTTTCGCCCCCCTGCCCAGCCTAGGGCTGTTGCCCCCCTGCCCAGCCTAGGGCTGTCGCTCCCCTGCCCAGCCTAGGGCTGTCGCCCCCTGCTCCACCTAGAGCTGTTGCCCACGGCCCCGCCAAGGGCTGTCGCCCCCCACCTAGTGCTGTTGCCCCCTGCCCCGTCTAGTGCTGTTGCCCCCTGCCCCGCCTAGGGCTGGCACCCCCCGCCTAGTGCTGTCCCCCTGGCTCTGTCTAGTGCTATCCCTGTGACCCATCTAGAGCTGTCACCCCCTGCCATGCCTGGGGCTATTGCCCCCGCTCCGCCTAGTTCTATCCCCCTGCTCCCTCTAGTGCTGTCCCCCTGCTCCCTCTAGTGCTATCCCCCTGCTCCCTCTAGTGCTATCCCCCTGCCCTGCCTAGGGCTGTCACCCCCCGCCCCACCTAGGGCTGTGGCCCTCCCACCCCATCTAGTGTTATCCCCCCCACCCCTCCTAGTGCCATACCCCCGGCCCTGTGTGGTGCCATCCCCCCGCTCCACCTAGTGCTATCCCCCCAACTCTACCTAATGCTATTCCCCCCTGCCCTGCCTAGGGCTGTCGCCCCCCCCTCCCGTCCTAGGGCTGTCACCCCCCATCCCGCCTAGTGCTATCCCCCCCGCCCCTCCTAGTGCCATACCCCCCACCCTGTGTGGTGCCATCCCCCCGCTCCACCTAGTGCTATCCCCCCAACTCTACCTAATGCTATTACCCCCTGCCCTGCCTAGGGCTGTCGCCCCCCCTCCCGTCCTAGGGCTGTCACCCCCCCCATCCCGCCTAGTGCTATCCCCCCCCGCCCTGCCTAGTGCTAACCCTCCGCTCCACCTAGTGCTATCCCCCCGCTCCTCCTAGTGCTATCCCCCTGCTCCTCCCAGTGCTATCCCTCCGCTCCTCCTAGTGCTATCCCCCCGCTCCACCTAGTGCTATCCCCACCCCCGCTCTGCCTAGTGCTGTCATCCTCCACCCCTCCTAGTGCTGTCGCCCCCCCCGCCCCAAATAGTGCTGTCGCTCCCCCCACCCTGCCTAGGGCTGTCACCCATGGCCCTGCCTAGGGCTGTCGCCCCCCAGCTCTGTCTAGTGCTATTCCCCCACTCTACCTAGCGCTATCCCCCCACTCCACCTAGTGCTATCCCCCACCTCCATCTAGTAATATCCCCCTGCTCCGCCTAGGGCTGTCACCCCCCACCTCGCCTAGGGCTGTCTCCCCCCGCCCCGCCTAGGGCTGTCACCCTCCCGCTCCATCTAGTGCTATCCCCCTGCTCCGTCTAATGCTATCCCCTGGCTCCGCCTAGTGCTATCCCCCCTGCCTAATGCCCCCATGCTCTACGTAGTGTTATCCCCCCGCCCCTGCTCTGCCTAGGGCTGTTGCCCCCTGTCCCGCCTAGGTCTCTTGGCCCCCCCATTCCACCTAGGTCTGTTGCCCCCCGCCCCGCCTAGGGCAATCGCCCACCACTCCACCTAGGGTTGTCACCCGCTTAGTGCCTAGTGCTATCCTCCCGCCCTGCCTAGTGCTGTTGCCCCCCGCCCTGCCTAGTGCTGTCACCCCCCGCCCAGCCTAGGGCTGTAGCCCCCCTGCCCAGCCTAGGGCTCTCGCTCCCCTGCCCAGCCTAGGGCTCTCGCACCCCGCTCCGCCTAGGGCTGTTGCTCACGTCCCTGCCTAGGGCTGTCGCCCCCCGCCCCGCCTAGGGCTGTTGCCCCCCACCCCGCCTAGGGCTGTTGCCCCCGCCCCATCTAGGGCTGTCGCCCCCCACCTAGTGCTGTTGCCCCCGCCCCATCTAGTGCTATCCCTCTGACCCACCTAGAACTGTCACCCCCTGCCCTGCCTAGGGCTGTCGCCCCCGCTCCGCCTAGTGCTATCCCCCCCACTCCGCCTAGTGCTATCCCACCGCTCCACCTAGTGCTACCCCCTGCTCCGCCTAGTGCTATCCCCCTGCTCCCTCTAGTGCTATCCCCCTGCCCCGCCTAGGGCTGTCACCCCCCGGCCCCACCTAGGGCTGTGGCCCTCCCACCCCATCTAGTGCTATCCTCCCCGCCCCGCCTTGTGCCATGCCCCCCGCCCCGCGTGGTGCTATCCCCCCGCTCCACCTAGTGCTATCCCCTCGCTCCGCCTAGTGCTATCCCCCCCGGCTCCACCTAGTGCTATCCCCCCCACTCTGCCTAATGCTATTCCCCCCAGCCCTGCCTAGGGCTGTCGACCCCATCCCGGCCTAGGGCTGTCACCCTCCTGTCCCGCCTAGTGCCTGCCTAGTGCTATCCCCGGCCTGCCTAGTGCTACCTCTCCGTTCCACCTAGTGCTATCCCCCCGCACCTCCTAGTGCTATCCCTCCACTCCTCCTAGTGCTATCCCCCCGCTCCTCCTTGTGCTATCCCCCCGCTCCATCTAGTGCTGTCCCCCCCGCTCCATCTAGTGCTGTCCCCCCGCTCCATCTAGTGCTATCCCCCCACTCCACCTAATGCTATTCCCCCCTGCTCTGCCTAGTGCTGTCACTCCCCGCCCCACCTAGGGCTGTCGCCCCCCACCCCGGGATGTCGCCCCCCCGCTGCACCTAGTGCTATCTCCCCCGCTCTGCCTAGTGCTATCCCCCTGCTCCAACTAGTGTTATCCCCCTCCTCCACCTAATACTATCCCCCTGCTCCACCTAGCGCTATCTCCCGCTCCATCTAGCGCTATCCCCCCACTCCGCCTAGGGCTGTCGCCCCCTGCCCCGACTAGGATTGTCACCCCACCACTCCGCCTAGTGCTGTCCCCCCTGCTCTGTCTAATGCTATCCCCCACTCCACCTAGTGCTATTACCCCCAGCTCTGCCTATTGCTGTCACCCCTCACCCCACCTAGAACTGTTGCCTGCCCGCTCCCACAGGGCTGTTGCCCCCTGCCCCCCCCTAGGGCTGTCGCCGCCCGCCCCCCCTAGGGCTGTCGCCACCCGCCCCCCCTTATGGCTGTCGCCCCCCGCCCCTCCTAGGGCTGTCGCCCCCCGCCCCCCTAGGGCTGTCGCCCCCCACCCCTCCTAGGGCTGTTGCCCCAAGCCACGTCTAGGGCTGTCGCCCCCCTTCCCACCTAACGCTGTTGTCCCCCGCTCTGCCTAGTGCTGTCCCTGTCCCCCCCCCACCGCCTACTGCTGTTGCCCCCTGCCACGTCTTGGGCCGTCACCCCCCCGCCCCACCTAGTGCTATCCCCCCCACTCTGCCTAGTGCTATCCCCCCGCTCCACCTAGTGCTATCCCCCCGCTCCACCTAGTGCTACCCCCCCCGCTCCGTCTAGTGCTGTCACCCCACCCCGACTTGGGTTATCGCCACACGCTCCGCCTAGTGCTATCCCCCCGTTCTACCTAGTCCTATCCCCCACCCACCTAGTACTATCCCCCTCTGCTCTGTCTATTGCTATCCCCCCGCACTGCCTAGGGCTGTCGCCCCCCCCGCCCCGCCTAGTGATATCCCCGCACTCCGTCTAGTGCTATCCCCCAGCTCAGCCTAGTGCTATTCCTCCCTCCTCTTCCTAGTGCCTTTCCCCTCCACCTACTGCTTTCCCCCCAACTCCCCCTAGTGCTATCCCCACCCCCGCTCTGCCTAGGCCGTCGCCCTTCACCCCTCCTAATGCTGTCGCCCCCCGCCCCAAATAGTGCTGTCGCTCACCCACCCCGCCTAGGTCTGTCGCCCCCCAGCTCTTAGTGCTATCCCCCCACTCCACCTTGTGCTATCCCCCCGCTCCATCTAGTGTTATCCCCCTGCTCTGCCTAAGGCTGTCACCCTCCACCCCGCCAAGGGCTGTCACCCCCCACCTCGCCTAGGGCTGCCTACCCCACCCCACCTAGGGTTGTCACCCTCCCACTCCATCTAGTGCTATCACCCTGCTCCGTCTAATGCTATCCCCTGGCTCTGCCTAGTGCTATCCCCCCTGCCTAACGCCCCCACGCTCTACGTAGTGCTATCCCCCCCCACCCCGCTCTGCTTAGGGCTGTTGCCCCCCATCCCGCCTAGGTCTGTTGCACCCCGCCCTGCCTAGGGCGATCGCCCACCACCCCGCCTAGGGTTGTCACCCGCCTAGTGCTATCCCCCTGCTCCATCTAGTGCTATCCCCCCGCCCTGCCTAGTGCTGTTGCCCCCCTGCCCAGCCTAGGGCTGTCGCCCCCACTCCTCCTAGTGCTATCCATCCACTCCTCCTAGTGCTATCCCTCCGCTCCTCCTAGTGCTATCCGCCCGCTCCTCCCTGTGCTATCCCCCCGCTCTGCCTAGTGCTGTCCCCCCCGCTCCATCTAGTGCTATCCCCCCACTCCACCTAATGCTATTCCCTCCACCCCGCCTAGTGCTGTCGCCCTCCCTGCCTAGTGCTGTCGCCCCCCCCGCCTAGTGCTGTCGCCCCCCGCCCTGCCTAGTGTTGTTGCCCCCCGCCCCGCCTAGTGCTGTCGCCCCCCCCGCCCCACCTAGTGCTGTCGTCCCCTGCCCCACCTAGGGCTGGCACCCCCCCACCCCGCCTAGGGCTGTCGCCCCCCCCACCCCGCCTAGGGCTGTCACCCCCCTGCCGCGCCTAGTGCTATCTCCCCTGCCCTGCCTAGTGCTATCCCCCCCGCTCTGCCTAGTGCTATCCCCCCGCTCCAACTAGTGTTATCCCCCTCCTCCGCCTAATACTATCCCCCTGCTCTGCCTAGCGCTATCCGCTATCCCCCTGCTCCATCTAGTGCTATCCCCCCCGCTCCGCCTAGTGCTATCCCCCCCTGCTCTGCCTAGTGCTATCCCCCCCGTCTAGTGCTGTCCCCCCCGCTCTGTCTAGTGCTATCCCCCGCTCCGCCTGGTGCTATTACCCTCAGCTCTGCCTATTGCTGTCACCCACCCCCCACCCCACCTAGGACTGTCGCCCCCCCCGCCCCGCCTAGGGCTGTCGCCCCCCCGCCCCGCCTAGGGTTGTTGCCCCCCCAGCCCCGCCTAGGGTTGTCGCCCCCCCAGCCCCGCCTAGCGCTGTCGCCCCCCCGCCCCACCTAGCGCTGTCGCCCCCCCCGCCCCGCCTAGGGCTGTCGCCCTCCCCAACCCACCTAGGCCTGTCGCCCTCCCTGCCCCGCCTAGGCCTGTCGCCCTCCCTGCCCCGCCTAGGGCTGTAGCCCTCCCCGCCCCACCTAGGGCTGTCGCCCCAGGCCCCGCCCAGGGCTTTCGCCTCCCAGCTCCATCTAGTGGTATCCCCCCGCTCCACCTAGTGCTATCCCCCCGCTCCTTCTAGTGTTATCCTCCTGTTCCGCCTAGGGCTGTTGCCCTCCACCCCACCTAGGGCTGTCGCGCCCCCCCCCCCGCCCTGCCTAGGGCTGTTGCCCTCCCCCCCCTCCCTCCTAGGGCTGTCACCCTCCTGCTCCATCTAGTGCTATCCCCCTGCTCTGTCTAATGCTATCCCCTGGCTCTGCCTAGTGTTCTTCCCCCGCCCCCACCGAGGGCTATCCCCCCTGCCTAGTGCTGTCCCCCCACGCTCTACGTAGTGTTATCCCCCGCCCCCCCCCCCCCGGCTCTGCCTAGGGCTGTTGCCCCCCGCCCCTCCTAGGTTTGTCATCCGCTGCCCCACATAGGGCTGTCAACCCCCTGCTCTGCCTAGTGTTATCCCACCCCCGCTGTGCTTAGTGCTATTCCCCCCCTCCGCCTAGTGCTACCCCCCTGCCAAGACTAGTGCTATCCCCCCGCCCCGCCTAAGGTTGTCGCCACCCACCCCGGCTAGGGTTGTTGCCACCCACCCCGCCTAGTGCAGTCACCCCCCCGCCCCGCCTAGTGCTATCCCCCCCCATTCTGCCTAGTGCTCTCCCCCTGCCCCACCTAGTTCTATCCCCCAACCCTGCCTAGGGCTGTTGCACCCCGCCCCGCCTAGTGTTATTGCCCCCGCTCCGCCTAGTGCTATCCCCCTGCTCCCTCTAGTGCTATCCCCCTGCTCCCTCTAGTGCTATCCCCCACCCTGCCTAGGGCTGTTGCCCCCCCAGCCCCGCCTAGGGCTGTCGCCCCCCCACCCTGCCTAGGGCTGTGGCCCCGCCCCCGCTGCACCTAGTGCTATCTCTCCCACTCTGCCTAGTGCTATCCCCCCGCTCCACCTAGTGTTATCCCCCTCCTCCACCTAATACTATCCCCCTGCTCCATCTAGTGCTCTCCCCCTGCTTCGCCTAGGGCTGTCGCTCCCCGCCCCGACTAGGATTGTCACCCCCCACTCTGCCTAGTGCTATCCCCCCACCTAGTGCTTTCCCCCCAGCTCTGTCTAGTGCTATCCCCTGCTCCGCCTAGTGCTATTACCCCCAGCTCTGCCTATTGCTGTCTCCTCCCACCCTGCCCCGCCCTGCCCCACCTAGGGCTGCCGCCCCACCCTGCCTAGGGCTGTCGCCCTCCCCGCCCCGCCTAGGGCTGTTGCCCTCCCAACCCCACCTATGGCTGTTGCCCTCCCCGCCCCACCTAGGGCTGTCGCCCTCCCTGCCCCCCCCAGGACTGTCCTCCCCCTCCCCTGCCTAGCGCTGTCGCCTCCCAGCTCCACCTAGTGCTATCCCCCCGCTCCATCTAGTGTTATCCTCCTGCTCCACCTAGAGCTGTTGCCTTCCACCCTGCCTAGGGCTGTCGCCCCCCACCAGCCCCCCTGCTCCATCTAATGCTGTCACCTGGCTCCACCTAGTGCTATTCCCCCGCCCCTGCCGAGGGCTATCCCCCCTGCCTAGTGCTGTCCCCCCAACGCTCTACCTCTACGCTCTACGACGCTCTATTCCCCCCCCCACCGCTCTGCCTAGGGCTGTTGCCCCGCGCCCCGCCTAAGGCTGTTTCCCCCCCCGCCCCACCTAGGGCGATCGCCCACCATCCCGCATAGGGTTGTCACCCCCCCGCTCTGCCTAGTGCTATTCCCCCACTCCGCCTAGTGCTATCCCCCCGCCCCACCTAGGGCTGTTGCCTTCCACCCTGACCAGGGATGTCACCACCCACCCCGCCTAGTGCTGTCACCCCTCCACCCCTCCTAGTGCTATCTCCCTGCTCCACTTAGTTCTATCCCCCCCGTAGTGCTATCCCCCCGTACCGCCTAGGGCTGTCGCACCTTGCCCTGCCTAGTCCTATTGCCCCCGCTCTGACTAGTGCTATCCCCCTGCCCCAACTAGTTCTATCCCCCCACCCCACCTAGTACTATTGCCCTGCCTAGTACTATCCCCCCCGCACTGCCTATTGCTCCGTCTAGTGCTATCCCCCCACTATGCCTATTGCTTTCACACCCCAACCCGACTACGGACGTCGCCCCCCAGCTCCGCCTAGTGCTATCCCCCCCGCTCTCCCTAGGACTGTCGCCCCCCCACCCCGCCTAGGGCTGTCGCCCCCCCTCCGTGCCTAGTGCTATCCCCCTCGCTGTGCCTAGTGCTATCTCCCCAGCCATTCCTAGTGCTATCCCCCCTCTCCACCTAGTGCTATCCCCCCACTCCTCCTAGCGCTATCACCCCGGCTTAGTGCTGTCCCCCCCGGCTCTGTCAAGTGCTGTCCCCCTCCGCTCCGTCTAGTGCTATCCCCCTGCTCCATCTAGGGCTATCCCCCTGCTCCTCCTAGGGCTGTCGCCCCCTACCCTGACTAGGATTGTTGCCCCCCCAACCCTGTCTAGTGCTATCCCCCTTCTCCGCCTAGTGCTATTCCCCCCTGCTCTGCTTAGTGCTATCCCCCACTCCTAGTGCTGTCCCCCCCGCTCCGTCTAGTGCTGTCCCCCCCGCTCTGTCTAGTGCTGTCCCTCCGGCTCCGTCTAGTGTTATCCCCCCGCTCCGTCTAGTGTTATCCCCCCGCTCCATCTAGTGTTATCCCCCTGCTCCGTCTAGTGTTATCCCCCCGCTCTGTCTAGTTTTATCCCCCCACTCCATCTAATGCTATCCCCCCGCTCCGCCTAATGCTATCCCCCGGCTCCGCCTAATGCTATCCCCCTGCTCCGCCTAATGCTACTCCCCCTCTCTGCCTAATGCTATCCCCCCACTCCGCCTAATGCTATCCCCCCGCTCTGCCTAATGCTATTCCCCCGGCTCCGTCTAGTGCTATCCCCCCGCTCTGCATACTTTTGTTGCCCCCTGCCCCGACTAGGTTTGTTGCCCCCCAGCTCAGTCTAGTATTATCCCCGCTGCTCTGCCTAGTGCTGTCCCCCTCGCTCCGTCTAGTGCTATCCCCCTGCTCTGCCTAGTGCTACCCCCCCTGCTCTGCCTAGTGCTATTCCCCCCGGCCCCACCTAGAGCTGTCTCCCCCCACCCCTCCTGGGGCTGTCCCTCTCCCCCCTGCCTATTGCTATCCCCCCACCCTGCCTAATGCTATTCCCCCGCCCTGCCTAATGCTATCCCCCCACCCTGCCTAGTGCTATCCCCCCGTACCTCCTAGTGCTATCCACCCCCTCCTCCTAGTGCTATCCCCCTGCTCTGCCTAGTGCTATCCCCCCACTCTGCCTAGTGCTATCTCCCCAGCCTGGTGCCGTCTCCCCTGCTCCGTCTAGTGTTATCCACCCACTCTGTCTAGTGTTATCCCCCTGCTCCGTCTAGTGTTATACCCCCGTTCCGACTAGTGCTATCCCCCACTCCGACTAGTGCTGTCCCCCTTCTCCGACTAGTGCTATCCCCCCGCTCCGACTGGTGCTATCCCCCCACTCCGACTGGTGCTATCCCCCCGCTCTGACTAGTGCTATCCCCCTGCTCCGAATAGTGCTATCCCCCCTGCTCCGCCTAGTGCTATCCCCCTGCTCCGCCTAGTGCTATCCGCCGGCTCCGCCTAGTGCTATCCCCCGTCTCTGCCTAGTGCTATCCCCCTGCTCCTCCTAGTGCTATCCCCCACTCCGCCTAGGGCTGTTGCCCACGGCCCCGCCTAGGGCTGCCGCCCCCCTGCTCCGTCTAGTGCTATCCCCCCCCTCCTCCTAGTGCTATCCCCCGGCTCCGCTTAGGGCTATCTTCCGGCTCCACCTAGGTCTGTCACCCCCCACCTCGACTAGTGTTGTCGCCCCCCTACTCCGTCTAGTGCAATCCCCCCCTCTGCCTATTGCTTTCACACCCCAACCCGACTATGGATGTCACCCCCCAGCTCTGCCTAGTGCTATCCCCCCACCTAGTGCTGTCCCCTGTGCTCCTTCTACTGCTATCCCCGTGCTCCGCCTGGTGCTATCCCCCCCGCTCCGCCTAGGACTGTCACCCCCTCACCCTGCCTAGGGCTGTCGCCCCCCCCGCCGTGCCTAGTGCTATCCCCCCGGCCGTGCTTAGTGCTATCCCCCCAGCCATTCCTAGTGCTATCCCCCCTCTCCACCTAGTGCTATCCCCCCACTCCTCCTAGCGCTACCACCCCGGCCTAGTGCTGTTCCCCCAGCCTAGTGCTGTCCCCCCCGGCTCCATCAAGTGCTGTCCCCCTCCACTCCGTCTAGTGCTATCCCCCTGCTCCATCTAGGCCTATCCCCCTGCTCCTCCTAGGGCTGTCGACCCCTACCCTGACTAGGCTTGTTGCCCCCCTCCCTCTGTCTAGTGCTATCCCCCTTCTCCGCCTAGTGCTATCCCCCCTGCTCTGCCTAGTGCTATCCCCCACTCCTAGTGCTGTCCCCCGCTCCGTCTAGTGCTGTCCCTACGGCTCCGTCTAGTGTTATCTCCCTGCTCCGTCTAGTGTTATCCCCCTGCTCTGTATAGTTTTATCCCCCCGCTCCACCTAATGCTATCCCCCCGCTCCGCCTAATGCTATCCCCCCACTCCGCCTAATGCTATCCCCCCGCTCCGCCTAATGCTATCCCCCCTGCTCCGCCTAATGCTATTCCCCCGGCTCCGTCTAGTGCTATCCCCCAGCTCTGCCTAATCCTATCCCCCCGCTCCACCTAATGCTACCCCCCCACTCTGCCTAATGCTATCCCCCTGCTCCACCTAATGCTATTCCCCCGGCTCCGTCTAGTGCTATCCCCCCGCTCTGCCTAGGTTTGTTGCCCCCTACCCCGACTAGGTTTGTTGCCCCCCCGCTCAGTCTAGTACTATCCCCACCACTCTGCCTAGTGCAATGCTATTCCCCCCGCTCCACCTAGTGCTATCCCCCTGCTCCGCCTAGTGCTATCCCCCCTCTCCGTCTAGGGCTGTTGCCCCCTGCCCCGACTGGGGCTGTTGCTCCCCCATTCCATCTAGTACTATCCCCCTGCTCTGCCTAGTGCAATCCTCGCCTGCTCTGCCTATTGCTGTCCCCCTCGCTCCGTCTAGTGCTATCCACCTGCTCCGTCTAGTGCTATCCCCCGGCTCCTCCTAGTGCTATCGCCCCCTACTCTGCCTAGTGCTATCCCCCCGTTCCACCTAGTGCTATCTCCCCGCTCCGTCTAGTGCTATCCCCCCACTCTGCCTATTGCTTTCACACCCCAACCCGACTACGGATGTCGTCCCCCAGCTCCGCCTAGTGCTATCCCCCCACCTAGTGCTGTCCCCCGTGCTCCTTCTACTGCTATCCCCGCGCTCCACCTAGTGCTATCCCCCCTCCTCCACCTAGGACTGTCGCCCCGCCACCCCGCCTAAGGCTGTCGCCCCCCCGCCGTGCCTAGTGCTATCCCCCCGGCCGTGCCTAGTGCTATCCCCCCAGCCATTCCTAGTGCTATCCCCCCGCTCCACCTATTGCTATCCCCCTGCTCCTCCTAGCGCTATCACCCCGGCCTACTGCTGTCTCCCCCGGCTCCGTCAAGTGCTGTCCCACTCCGCTCCATCTAGTGCTATCCCCCTGCTCCATCTAGGCCTATCCCGCTGCTCCTCCTTGGGCTGTCACCCCCTACGCTGACTAGGCTTGTTGCCCCGCCCCCCATCTAGTGCTATCCCCCTTCTCCGCCTAGTGCTATCCCCACCCCTGCTCTGCCTAGTGCTATCCCCCACTGCTAGTACTGTCCCCCCCGCTCCGTCTAGTGCTGTCCCTCCGGCTCTGTCTAGTGTTATCCCCCTGCTCCGTCTACTGTTATCCCCCCGCTCCGTCTAGTGTTATCCCCCTGCTCCGTCTAGTGTTATCCCCCCGCTCCGTCTAGTGTTATCCCCCCGCTCCTTCTAGTGTTATCCCCCCGCTCCTTCTAGTGTTATCCCCTCGCTCAGTCTAGTGTTATCACCCCACTCCGTCTAGTGTTATCCCCCTGCTCTGTCTAGTGTTATCCCCCGGCTCCGTCTAGTGTTATCCCCCGGCTCCGTCTAGTGTTATCACCCCACTCCGTCTAGTGTTATCCCCCTGCTCTGTCTAGTGTTATCCCCCGGCTCCGTCTAGTGTTATCCCCCGGCTCCGTCTAGTGTTATCCCCCGGCTCCGTCTAGTGTTATCCCCATGCTCTGTCTAATGCTATCCCCCCGCTCTGCCTAATGCTATCCCCCCGCTCCGCCTAATGCTATCCCCTGGCTCCGTCTAGTGCTATCCCCCCCACTCCGCCTAGGTTTGTTGCCCCCTGCCCCCACTCTGCCTAGTGCTGTCCCCCCCGCTCCGACTAGTGCTGTCCCCCTGCTCCGACTAGTGCTGTCCCCCGCTCCATCTAGTGTTATTCCCTCGCTCCTCCTAGGGCTCTCACCCCCTGCTCCGCCTAGGGCTGTCGCCCCCTGCCATGCCTAGTGCTGTAATCCCCTGCCCTGCCTAGGGCTGTCGCCACCCTGCCCCACCTAGAGCTGTTGCCCCCTTGCACCGCCTAGTGCTATCCCCCTGGCTCTGCCTAGTGCTATCCCCCCACTCCACCTAGTGCTATCCCCCCGCTCCGCCTAGTGCTATCCCCCCACTCCACCTAGTGCTATCCCCCCACTCCGCCTAGTACTATCCCCCCTGCTCCGCCTAGTGCTATCCCCCCGCTCCATCTAGTGCTATCCCCCCTCTCCGCCTAGGGCTGTTGGCCCGTGCACAGACTAGGGTTGTTGTCCCCCCCCCACTCCATCTAGTGCTATCCCCCTGCTCTGCCTAGTGCAATCCTCCCCTGCTCTGCCTATTGCTGTCTCCCCTGCTCTGTCTAGTGCTATCCCCCTGCTCTGTCTAGTGCTATCCCCCGGCTCCGCCTAGTGCTATCCCCCGGCTCCGCCTAGTGCTATCCCCCGGCTCCGCCTAGTGCTATCCCCCGGCTCCACCTAGGGCTGTCGCCCCCCAGCTCCATCTAGTGCTACCCCCCCATCCAAGTGCTGTCTCCCCGCTCCACCTAGGGCTATCCCCCGCCTCGACTAGTGTTGTCGGCCCCCGTCTAGTGCTGTCCCCCGGCTCGACCTAGTGCTGCCCTCCCGCTCCATCTAGACCTACCCCACAGCTCCGTCTAGTGCTATCCCCCCACTCCGCCTAGTGCTATCCCCCCGCTCTACCCAGTGCTATCTCCCCGCTCCGACTCGTGCTATCCCCCCACTCTGCCTATTGCTTTCACCCCCCCGCCCCGACTACGGTTGTCGTCCCCCTGCTCTGCCTAGTGCTATCCCCCTGTGCTCTGCCTAGTGCTATCCCCCCACCTAGTGCTGTCCCCCGTGCTCCTTTTACTGCTATCCCCCCGCTCCGCCTAGTGCTATCCCCCCTGCTTCGCCTAGTGCTATCCCCGCCCCTCCACCTAGGGCTGTCACCACCCTGCCCTGCCTAGTGCTATCCCCCTGCTCCTCCTAGTGCTATCTCCCCGCTCCACCTGGTGCTATCCCCCCGCCATGCCTAGTGCTATCCCCCCGCTCCTCCTAGTGCTATCCCCCCACTCCTCCTAGTGCTATCCCCCGGCTCCACCTAGTGCTATCCCCCCAGCCTAGTGCTGTTCCCCCGGCCTAGTGCTGTCCCCCCGGCTCCGTCTAGTGCTGTCCCCCTCCGCTCCGTCTAGTGCTGTCCCCCCGCTCCGCCTAGTGCTATCCCCCGGCTCCGCCTAGGGCTCTCGACCCCCAGCTCCATCTAGTGCTACCCCCCCCCACCCAGGTGCTATCTCCCCGTTCCGCCTAGGGCTATCCCCCACTCAACTAGTGTTGTCTCCCCGCCGTCTAGTGCTGTCCCCCCGCTCCATCTAGTGCTGTCCGCCAGCTCCATCTAGTGCTGTCCCCCCGCTCCGTCTAGTGCTACCCCACGGCTCCGTCTAGTGCTATCCCCCAGCTCCGCCTAGTGCTATCCCCCGCTCTACCCAGTGCTATCTCGCCACTCCATCTCATGCTTTCCCCCCACTCTGCCTATTGCTTGCACCCCCTGCCCCGACTACAGTTGTCGTCCCCGTGCTCCGCCTAGTGCTATCCCCCCGTTCTCTGCCTAGTGCTATCCCCCCACCTAGTGCTGTCCCCCCCACTCCGCCTAGTGCTATCCCCCCCGCTCCTCCTAGGGCTGCCGCCCCCCCACCCCGCCTAGGGCTGTCGCCCCCCCCCCCACCCTGCCTAGGGCTGTCACCACCATGCCCTGCCTAGTGCTATCCCCCCTGCCATGCCTAGTGCTATCCCCCTGCTCTTCCTAGTGCTATCCCCCCGCTCCACCTGGTGCTATCCCCCCGCTCTGCTTTGTGCTATCCCCCCGCCGTGCCTAGTGCTATCCCCCCGATCCTCCTAGTGCTATCCCCCGGCTCCGCCTAGAGCTATCTCCCCGGCCAAGCGCTGTCCCCCCCGGCTCCATCTAGTGCTGTCCCCCTCCGCTCCGTCAGGTGCTATCCCCCTGCTCCATCTAGGGCTATCCCCCTGCTCCTCCTAGGGCTGTCGCCCCCTACCCCGACTAGGGTTGTTGCCCCCCACCTCCCGCTCCATCTAGTGCTATCCCCCTCCTCCACCTAGTGCTTTTCAACCCCCTGCTCTGCCTAGTGCTATCCCCCACTCCTAGTGTTATCCCCTTGCTCCGTCTAGTGTTATGCCCCCGCTCCATCTAGTGTTATCCCCCTGCTCCTTCTAGTGTTATCCCCCCACTCTGTCTAGTGTTATCCCCCTGCTCCGTCCAGTGTTATCCCCCCGCTCCATCTAGTGTTATCCCCCCACTCCTTCTAGTGTTATCCCCCCGCTCCGTCTAGTGTTATCCCCCCGCTCCGCCTAGTGCTATCCCCCAGTGCCGTCTAAGGATGTCGCCCCCTGCCCCGACTAGGGTTGTTACCCGACTCTCCATCTAGTGCTATCCCCCTGCTCCATCTAGTGCTATCCCCCCCTGCTCTGCTTAGTGGTATCCTCCTTGCTTAGTGCTTTCCCCCCCGCTCTGTCTAGTGTTATCCCTCAGCCCTGCCTAGGGCTGTCGCCCCCTTGCTCTGTCTAGTGCTATCCCCATCTCTCCTCGTAGTGCTATCCCCCCGCTCCGCCTATTGCTATCCCCCCTGCTCTGCCTAGTGCGATCCCCCAGCTCTGCCTAGTGCTATCGCCCCAGCCTAGTGCCGTCCCCTCTGCTCCGTCTAGTGTTATCCCCCCACTCCATCTAGTGTTATCCAACCACTCCGTCTAGTGTTATCCCCCTGCTCCGACTAGTGTTATCCCCCCATTCCATCTAGTGCTGTCCCCCCGCTCCGACTAGTGCCATCCCCCCACTCCGACTAGTGCTATCCCCCAGCTCAGACTAGTGCTATCCCCCCGCTCCGACTAGTGCTATCCCCCTGCTCCGACTAGTGCTATCTCCCTGCTCCGACTAATGCTATCCCCCTGCTCCGACTAGTGCTATCCCCCCGCTCCGACTAGTGCTATCCCCCCCGCTCTTAGTGCTATCCTCCCGCTCAGACTAGTGCTATCCCCCCGATCCTAGTGCTATCCCCCCGCTCCGACTAGTGCTATCCCCCAGCTCCATCTAGTGTTATCCCCCTGCTCCGTCTAGTGTTATCCCCCCACTCCGTCTAGTGTTATCCCCCTGCTCCGCCTAATGCTATACCCCCGCTCCGCCTAATGTTATCCCCCCACTTCGTCTAGTGCTATCCCCCCGCTCCGCCTAGGTTTGTTGTCCCCTGCCCCGACTTGGTTTGTTGCCCCCCATCTCCGTCTAGTACTATCCCCTCCGGCTCTGCCTAGTGCAATCCTCCCCTGCTCTGCCTAGTGCTGTCCCCCTCGCTCCATCTAGTGCTATCCCCCTGCTCCGCCTAGTGCTATCCCCCCCGCTCTGCCTAGTGCTATTCCCCCCGGCCCCACCTAGAGCTGTCGCCCCCCGTCCCTCCTAAGGCTGTCCCTCTCCCCCCTGCCTAGTGCTATCCCCCCCACCCTGCCTAGTGCTATCCCCCCACCCTGCCTAGTGCTATCCCCCCCACCCTGCCTAATGCTATCCCCCCTCCCTGCCTAGTGCTATCCCTCCGCACCTCCTAGTGCTATCTCCCGTGCTCCACCTGGTGCTATCCCCCCTGCTCTGCCTAGTGCTATCCCCCCATTCTGCCTAGCACTATCACCCCAGCCTAGTGCCGTCCCCCTGCTCCGTCTAGTGTTATCCCCCCACTCCATCTAGTGTTATCCCCCTGCTCCGACTAGTGTTATACCCCTGTTCCATCTAGTGCTATCCCCCTGTTCCAACTACTGCCATCCCCCCCACCTCCGACTAGTGCTATGCCCCCACTCAGACTAGTGCTATCCCCCCGCTCCGACTAGTGCTATCCCCCCGCTCCTAGTGCTATCCCCCCGCTCCGACTAGTGCTATCCCCTCGCGCCGACTAGTGCTGTCCCCCAGCTCCTCCTAGTGCTGTTCCTCCGCTCCGCCTAGTGCTGTTCCTCCGCTCCGCCTATTGCTGTTCCTCCACTCCATCTAGTGCTGTTCCCCCGCTCCATCTAGTGCTGTCCCCCCTCTCCATCTAGTGCTCTCCCCCCGCTCCATCTAGTGCTGTCCCCCCAGCTCCACCAAGTGCTGTCCCCCCGCTCCACCAAGTGCTGTCCCCCCGCTCCACCTAGTGCTGTCCCCCCACTCTGCCTAGTGCTATCCCCCCGCTCCACCTAGTGCTATCCCCCCGCTCCGCCTAGTGTTATCCCCCCACTCCGCCTAGTGCTTTCCCCCCGCTCCGCCTGAGGCTGTTGCCCTCCCGCTCCATCTAGTACTATCCCCCTGCTCTGCCTAGTGCAATCCTCCCCTGCTCTGCCTATTGCTGTCCCCCTCTCTCCGTCTAGTGCTATCCCCCTGTTCCGTCTAGTGCTATCCCCCTGCTTCTCCCAGTGCTTTACCCCCGCTCTGCCTAGTGCTATCCCCCAGCCTAGTGCTGTCCCCCCAACTCCATCTAGTTTTATCCCCTCACTCCGTCTAGTGTTATCCCCCACTCCGTCTAGTGTTATCCCCCCGCTCCGCCTAGTGCTATCCCCCCGCTCCGCCTAGTGCTATCCCCCTGCTCCGCCTAGTGCTATCCCCCCGCTCCACCTAGTGCTATCCCCCCACTCCGCCTAGTGCTATCCCCCGGCTCTGCCTAGTGCTATCCCCCGGCTCTGCCTAGGGCTGTCGCCGCCCAGCTCCATCTAGTGCTATCCCCCCCACTCCTAGTGCTATCTCCCTGCTCCGCCTGGGGCTATCCCCCGCCTCGACTAGTGTTGTCGCCCCCCCCCCCCACCCCGGTCTAGTGGTGTCCCCCCGCTCGACCTAATGCTGTCCCCCCTGCTCCATCTAGAGCTACCCCCCGGCTCCGTCTAGTGCTATCCCCCCGCTCTACCTAGTGCTATCTCCCCGCTCCGTCTTGTGCTATCCTCCCACTCTGCCTATTGCTTTCACCCCCTGCCCTGACTACAGTTGTCACCCCGCAGCTCTGCCTAGTGCTATCACCCCATGCTCTGCCTAGTACTATCCCCCCACCTAGTGCTGTCCCCCGTGCTCTTTCTACTGCTATCCCCCCCGCTCCGCCTTGTGCTATCCCCCCCCACTCCAGCTAGGGCTGTCGCCCCCCCCCCCCCCCCGCCTAGGGCTGTCACCACCCCCGCCCTGCCTAGTGCTATCCCCCCGCCACGCCTAGTGCTATCCCCCAGCTCCTCCTAGTGCTACTGCCCCTCGCCCCGCCCACGGCTGTCACCTCCCACCCCGCCTACAGCTGTCCCCCTTCCCGCCCAGCTAGGGCTGTCCCCCCCACAACCCCCACTCTGCCTAGTGCTATCCGCCTGCTCTGCCTAGTGCTAGCCACCCTCTCTGCCTAGTGCTATCCCCCCACTCTGCCTAGTACTATCCCCCTGCTCTGCCAAGGGCTGTTGCCCACGGCCCCGCCTAGGGCTGTCGTCCCCCCCCGCCCCCCGCTCTGTCTAGTGGTATCCCCCCCTCTCCTCCTAGTGTTATCCCCCCGCTCTGCCTAGGGCTATCCCCCGGCTCCACCTAGGTCTGTCACCCCCCGCCTTGACTAGTGTTGTCGCCCCCCCCCCCACTCAGTCTAGTGCTATCCCCCTGCTCTGCCTAGTGCTATTCCCCCCGCCTTGTGCTGTTCCCCCCCCCCCCCCCCGCTCCATCTAGAGCTCCCCCCCCGGCTCTGTCTAGAGCTCTCCCCTGGTTCCGTCTAGTGCTATCTCCCTGCTCCGTCTCGTGCTATCCTCCCACTCTGCCTATTGCTTTCCCCCCCTGCCCTGACTACAGTTGTCACCCCGCAGCTCTGCCTAGTGGTATTCCCCCATGCTCTGCCTAGTGCTATCCCCCCACCTAGTGCTGTCCCCCGTGCTCTTTCTACTGCTATCCCCCCCGTTCCACCTAGTGCTATCCCCCCAACTCCAGCTAGGGCTGTCGCCCCCCCCACCCCGCCTAGGGCTGTCACCACCCCCGCCCTGCCTAGTGCTATCCCCTCGCCACGCCTAGTGCTATTCCCCAGCTCTTCCTAGTTCTACTGCCCCTTGCCCTGCCCACGGCTGTCACCCCCCATCCCGCCTACAGCTGTCGCCCTTCCCGCCCCGGCTAGGGCTGTCCCCCCCCACAACCCCCACTCTGCCTAGTGCTATCCGCCTGCTCCGCCTAGTGCTAGCCGCCCTCTCTGCCTAGTGCTATCCCCCCATTCTGCCTAGTGCTATCCCCCTGCTCTGCCAAGGGCTGTTGCCTACGGCCCCGCCTAGGGCTGTTGCCCCCCCCACTCTGTCTAGTGGTATTCCCCCCCTCTCCTCCTAGTGTTATCCCCCCGCTCTGCCTAGGGCTATCCCCCGGCTCCACCTAGGTCTGTCACCCCCCGCCTCGACTAGTGTTGTCGCCCCCCCCCCCCCCCCTCAGTCTAGTGCTATCCCCCTGCTCTGCCTAGTGCTATCCCCCCCGCCTAGTGCTGTCCCCCCCGGCTCCATCTAGAGCTCCCCCCCCCCCGGCTCTGTCTAGAGCTCTCCCCTGGCTCCGTCTAGTGCTATCTCCCTGCTCCGTCTCGTGCTATCCTCCCACTCTGCCTATTGCTTTCCCCCCCTGCCCTGACTACAGTTGTCACCCCGCAGCTCTGCCTAGTGGTATTCCCCCATGCTCTGCCTAGTGCTATCCCCCCACCTAGTGCTGTCCCCCGTGCTCTTTCTACTGCTATCCCCCCCGTTCCACCTAGTGCTATCCCCCCAACTCCAGCTAGGGCTGTCGCCCCCCCCACCCCGCCTAGGGCTGTCACCACCCCCGCCCTGCCTAGTGCTATCCCCTCGCCACGCCTAGTGCTATCCCCCAGCTCCTCCTAGTTCTACTGCCCCTTGCCCCGCCCACGGCTGTCACCCCCCATCCCGCCTACAGCTGTCGCCCTTCCTGCCCCGGCTAGGGCTGTCCCCCCCCACAACCCCCACTCTGCCTAGTGCTATCCGCCTGCTCCGCCTAGTGCTAGCCGCCCTCTCTGCCTAGTGCTATCCCCCCACTCTGCCTAGTGCTATCCCCCTGCTCTGCCAAGGGCTGTTGCCTACGGCCCCGCCTAGGGCTGTTGCCCCCCCCCACTCTGTCTAGTGGTATTCCCCCCCTCTCCTCCTAGTGTTATCCCCCCGCTCTGCCTAGGGCTATCCCCCGGCTCCACCTAGGTCTGTCACCCCCCGCCTCGACTAGTGTTGTCTCCCCCCCCCCCCTCAGTCTAGTGCTATCCCCCTGCTCTGCCTAGTGCTATCCCCCCCGCCTAGTGCTGTCCCCCCCGGCTCCATCTAGAGCTCCCCACCGGCTCTCTCTAGAGCTCCCCCCTGGCTCCGTCTAGTGCTATCTCCCCTCTCCGTCTCGTGCTATCCTCCCACTCTGCCTATTGCTTTCACCCCCTGCCCTGACTACAGTTGTCACCCCCCAGCTCTGCCTAGTGCTATCCCCCCATGCTCTGCCTAGTGCCATCCCCCCACCTAGTGCTGTCCCCCGTGCTCCTACTGCTATCCCCCCGGCTCCACCTAGCGCTATCCCCCCCGCTCCGCCTACTGCTATCCCCCCACCCCACCTAGAGCTGTCGTCCCCCACCCCACCTAGGGCTGTTGCCCACCCCACCCCACCACAACTGTCGACATCCTCCTGTCCCACCTAGTGCTATCCCCCCCACCGTGCCTAGTGCTATCCCCCCGCTCCTCCTAATGCTATCCCCCCACTCCTCCTAGTGCTATCCCCCCTGCTCTGCCTAGTGCTATCCCCCACTCCTAGTGCTGTCCCCCCACTCCGTCGAGTGTTATCCCCCGGCTCCGTCGAGTGTTAGCCCCCCCGCTCCATCAAGTGTTAGCCCCACACCCTGTTGAGTTTTAGCCCCGTGCTCCGTTGTGTTAGCCCCGTGCTCCATCGAGTGTTAGCCCCCCGCTCCGTTGACTGTTAGCCCCCCGCTCCATCGAGTGTTAACCCCCCGGTCCATCGAGTATTAGCCCCCCGCTCTGTCGAGTGTTAGCCCCCCGCTCCGTCGAGTGTTAGCCCCCTGCTCCATCGAGTGCTATCCCGAGCTCTACCTAGTGCTATTTCCCTGCTTCCTCTAGTGCTTTCCCCCACTCTGCCTACTGCTTTCACCCCCCACCCTGACTACGGTTGTCGACCCCCCAGCTCCGCCTAGTGCTATCCCCCTGTGCTTTGCCTAGTGCTATCCCCCCACCTAGTGCTGTCACCCATGCTCCTACTGCTATCCCCCCTGCTCCGCCTAGTGCTATCCCCCCACCCTGCCTAGTGCTATCCCCCCACCCTGCCTAGTGCTATCCCCCCACCCTGCCTAGTGCAATCCCCCCGCACCTCCTAGTGCTATCCCCCCTGCTCTGCCTAGTGCTATCCCCCCAGCCTAGTGCTGTCCCCCCCGCTCCATCTAGTGTTATCCCCTCACTCCGTTTAGTGTTATCCCCCACTCCGTCTAGTGTTAACCCCCCACTCCGTCTAGTGTTATCCCCCCGCACCATCTAGTGTTATCCCCCCGCTCCGCCTAGTGCTATCCCCCCGCTCCGCCTAGTGCTATCCTCCCACTCCGCCTAGTGCTATCCCCCCACTCTGCCTAGGGCTGTCGCCCCCCGGCTCCATCTCATGCTATCCCCCCCCCGCCCCCAGTGCTATCTCCCTGCTCTGCCTAGGGCTATCCCCCGCCTTTACTAGTGTTGTCGCCCCCCCCTCCGTCTAGTGCTATCCCCCTGCTCGACCTAGTGCTGTCCCCCCTTGCTCTGCCTAGTGCTATCCCCCCCTGCCTAGTGCTGTCCCCCCCCCCCATCTAGAGCTACCCCCCGGCTCAGTCTAGTGCTATCCCCCCACTCTGCCTATTGCTTTCATACCCCCGTCCCAACTACGGTTGTCACCCCCCAGCTCCGCCTAGTGCTATCCCCCCACCCTGCTTAGTGCTAGCCCCCCACTCTACCTTGTGGTACCTAGTGCTATCCCCACTGCCTAGTGCTGTCCCCCCAAGCTCCGCCTAGTGCTATCCCCCAGCTCCGCCTAGTGCTATCCCCCCAGCTCCGCCTAGTGCTATCCCCCCAGCTCCGTCTAGTGTTATCCCCTCACTCCGCCTAGTGCTATCCCCCCGCTCTGCCTAGTGCTATCCCCCCGCTCCCCCTAGTGCTATCCCCCCACTCCGCCTAGTGCTATCCCCCCGCTCCACCTAGTGCTATCCCCCCGCTCCGTCTAGTGCTATCCCCCCGCTCCGCCTAGTGCTATCCCCCCGCTCCGCCTAGTGCTATCCCCCCGCTCTGCCTAGTGCTATCCCCCCGCTCTGCCTAGTGCTACTCCCCCGCTCCGCCTAGTGCTACTCCCCCGCTCCGCCTAGTGCTACTCCCCCGCTCCGCCTAGTGCTACTCCCCCGCTCCTCCTAGTGCTACTCGCCTGCTCTGCCTAGTGCTATTTCCCCACTCTGTCTAGTGCTATCTCCCCACTCTGCCTAGGGCTGTCACCCCCGACCCCAAATACGGTTGTCGCCCCCCCAACTCCGCCTAGTGCTATCCCCCCCTGCTCTGCCTAGTGCTATCCCCCCTGCCTAGTGCTGTCCCCCCCGCTCCATCTAGTGCTATCCCCCGCTCCACCTAGGGCTGTCGCACCCTGCTCCGACTAGGATTGTTGCGCGGCCTTGCTGCTCCTGGAAGGATCCTCTCCTCAGAGCGTGCCGCCATAGACGCCCGGGACCCCGTTCCCGAGAGGCCCGCCAGCCCGCCATAACACCACGTGGCCCCCGCTGCTCCCGGAAGGATCCTCTCCTCAGAGCGCCCCCATAGACACCCGGGACTCCGTTCCCGAGAGGCCCGTCTGCCATCACACCGCGTGGCCCCAGCTGCTCCTGGAAGGATCCTCTCCTCAGACCGTCTCCATAGACGTCCAGGAATCCATTCCCAAGAGGCCCGCCCGCCATCACACCGCGTGGCCCCCGCTGCTCCCAGAAGGATCCTCTCCTCAGAGTGCCGCCATAGACGGCCTGGACTCCGTTCCCGAGAGGCCCACCCGCCATCACAGCACATGGCCCCCGTTGCTCCTGGAAGGATCCTCTCCTCAGAGTGCCAGAGAGGCCCTCCATAGAAGCCCGGGACTCCGTTCCCGAGAGGCCCGCCCACCATCACACCGCGTGGCCCCTGCAGTTCCCGGAAGGATCCTCTCCTCAGAGCACCACCATAGACATCCAGGACTCCGTTCCCGAGAGGCCCGCCCGCCATCACACTGCGTGGCCCCCACTTCTCCCGGAAGGATCCTCTCCTCAGAGCGCCGCCATAGATGCCCGGGACTCCGTTCCCGAGAGGCCCGCCCGCCCGCCATCACACCGTGTGGCCCCCGCTGCTCCCGGAAGGATCCACTCCTCAGAGCGCCGCCACAGACGCTTAGACTAGTGCTATCCCCCCAGCCCCGCCTAGTGCTATCCCCCCGCTCCGTCTAGTGCTATCCCCCCACTCCGCCTAGGGCTGTCACCCCCTGCCCCGACTTGGTTTGTTTCCCCACGCTCCGTCTAGTGCTATTCCCCTGCTCCGCCTAGTGCTATTCCCCTGCTCCGCCTAGTGCTATTCCCCTGCTTCACCTAGTGCTATCCCCCGGCTCCGCCTAGTGTTATCCCCCAGCTCTGCCTAGTGCTATCCCCCGGCTCTGCCTAGTGTTATCACCCGGCTCCGCCTAGTATTATCCCCCGGGTCCGCCTAGTGTTATCCCCCGGCTCTGCCTAGTGCTATCCCCCGGCTCTGCCTAGTGCTATCCCCCGGCTCTGCCTAGTGCTATCCCTCCGCTCCACCTAGTGCTATCCCTCCGTTCCTCCTAGTGTTATCGATCCCCCTGCCTCGCCTAGTGCTATCCTCCCCACCTAGTGCTATCCCCCTGCTCCTTCTAGTGCTATCCCCCCAGCTCCTTCTAGGGTTGTTGCCTCCAGCCCGCCTAGGGCTGTTGCCTCCAGCCCACCTAGGGCTGTTGCCCCCCGCCCTGCCTAGTGCTGTCGTCCCCTGCCCCACCTAGGGCTATCACCCCCTCTCTGCCTAGAGCTATCCCCCTGCTCCACCTAGTGCTAATCCCCTGCTCTGCCTAGTGCTATCCCCCTGCTCCACCTAGTGCTATCCCCCCACCCTGCCTAGGGCTGTCACCCCCCCGCCCCTACTATGGTTGTCGGCCACCAACTCCGCCTAGT
Organism: Tachyglossus aculeatus; assembly: GCF_015852505.1. Lineage (NCBI taxonomy): Eukaryota > Metazoa > Chordata > Mammalia > Monotremata > Tachyglossidae > Tachyglossus > Tachyglossus aculeatus. The sequence continues at coordinate 88,680 of NW_024045088.1, forward strand.
GCTATCCTCCCCTCCTCTGCCTAGTGCTGTCTCCCCTGCTCCATCTAGTGCTATCCCCCCTCTCTGCCTAGTGCAACCCCCCTACTCTGCCTAGGGCTGTCACCCCCTGCCCCGGCTAGGGTTGTTGCCCGCCCCTCCGTCTAGTGCTATCCCCCCGCTCCGCCTACTGCTATCCCCCAGCTCTGCCTACTGCAATCCCCTTGCTTTGCCTAGTGCTATCCCCTTGCTCTGCCTAGTCCGATCCCCTTGCTCCGCCTAGTGCTATCCCCTTGCTCCACCTACTGCTATCCCCCTGCTCAGCCTAGTGCTATCCCCTTGCTCTGCCTGGTGCTATCCCCTTGCTCTCCCTGGTGCTATCCCCTTGCTCTGCCTGGTGCTATCCCCTTGCTCTCCCTGGTGCTATCCCCTTGCTCTGCCTGGTGCTATCCCCTTGCTCTCCCTGGTGCTATCCCCTTGCTCTGCCTGGTGCTATCCCCTTGCTCTGCCTGGTGCTATCCCCTTGCTCTGCCTGGTGCTATCCCCTTGCTCTGCCTGGTGCTATCCCCTTGCTCTGCCTGGTGCTATCCCCTTGCTGTGCCTAGTGCTATCCCCTTGCTGTGCCTAGTGCTATCCCCTTGCTCAGCCTAGTGCTATCCCCTTGCTCTGCCTAGTGCTATCCCCTTGGTCTGCCTAGTGCTATCTGCCCCGTTCTGCCTAGTGCTATCCCTGCCCGCCTAGTGCTCTCCCCACCTGCCTAGTGCTATCCCCCCACGCCGCCTAGTGCTAACCCCCGGCTCCGCCTAGTGCTAACCCCCCACTCCACCTAGTGCTAACCCCCCGCTCCGCCTAGTGCTATCCCCCTGCTGCGTCTTGTGCTATCCCCCCACTCCTCATATTGCTGTCACCCCCTACCCTGACTAGGGTTCTTGCCCCCCCGCTCCGCCTAGTGCTATCCCCCTGCTCCGCCAAGTGCTATCCCTCACCCGCCTGCTCTGGCTAGTGCTACCCCCCCGCCCCAGTGCTGTTCCCACCACTCCATCTAGTACTGTCCCCCCCGCTCCATCTAGTGCTGTCTCCCCCGCTCCATCTAGTGTTGTCCCCCCTGCTCCATCTAGTGTTGTCCCCCCCGCTCCGTCTAGTGCTGTCCCCCCCGCTCCGTCTAGTGCTGTCCCCCCCGCTCCGTCTAGTGCTGTCCCCCCCGCTCCATCTAGTACTGTCCCCCCACTCCACCTAGTGCTGTCCCCCCCGCTCCACCTAGTGCTGTCCCCCCCGCTCCGCCTAGTGCTATCCCCCCACTCCGTCTAGTGCTATCCCCCTGCTCCCTAGTGCTATCCCCCAGCTCCTCCTAGGGCTGTCGCCCCCCCCATGTAGGGCTGTCGCCCCCCCGACCTCGCCTAGTGCTATCGGCCCCGCTCTGCCTAGTGCTAGACCCCCACCTAGTGCTTTCCCCCTGGTCCCTCTAGTGCTAGTCCTCTCCACCTACTGCTATCCCCCCAGCTCTGCCTAGTGCTATCCGCTCCCTCTAGTGCTAATCCCCCCCGTTCCGTCTAGTGCTATCTCCCTGATCCGCCTAGGGCTATCACCCCCTGCCCCGACTAGGGTTGTTGTCCCCACGCTCCGCCTACTGCTATTCCCCTGCTCCTCCTACTGCTATCCTCCCCCGCCTAGTGCTGTCCCCCCAAACTCCGTCTAGTGCTATCGCGCCACTTCATCTAGTGCTATCCCCCTGCTCTGTCTAGTGCTATCGTCCTGCTCTGTCTAGTGCTATCCCCCTGACCTGTCTAGTGCTATCCCCCCATTCCTCCTAGGGCTGTTGCCTCCCGCCCCACCTGGGCCTGTTGCCCCCCGCCCTGCCTAGTGCTGTCGTCCCCTGCCGTGCCTAGGGCTGTCTCCCCCCCTGCCCCTCCTAGGGCTGTCGCCCCCCTGCTCCTCCTAGGGCAGTCGCCCCCCTGCTCCTCCTAGGGCAGTCGCCCCCCTGCTCCTCCTAGGGCAGTCGCCCCCCTGCTCCTCCTAGGGCAGTCGCCCCCCTGCTCCTCCTAGGGCAGTCGCCCCCCTGCTCCTCCTAGGGCTGTCGCCCCCCTGCCCCTCCTAGGGCTGTCACCCCCCTTGCTCCACCTAGTGCAATCACCCCCGCTCCACCTAGTGCTATCCCCTCGCTCTGCCTAGTGCTTTCCGCCATTCCATCTAGTGCTATCCCACCACGCTGCATAGGGCTGTCACCCCCTGCCCCGACTCAGGTTCTCGCTCTGCCTAGTGCTTTCGCACTTGCCTAGTGCTATTCCCCCCGCTCCGTCTAGTGCTGTACCCCCACTCCGCCTAGGGCTGTCGCCCCCTGCCCCAACTAGGTTTGTTGCCCCCACGCTCTGTCTAGTGCTATCCCCCCTGCTCCACCTAGTACTATCCCCCCCCTGCTCTGCCTAGTGCTGTCCCTCTGCTCCGCCTAGTGCTATCCCCCCGCTCCGCCTAGTGCTATCCCCCCGCTCCGCCTAGTGCTATCCCCCCGCTCCGCCTAGTGCTATCTCCCTGCTCCGCCTAGTGCTGTCCCCCCGCTCCGCCTAGTGCTGTCCCCCCGCTCCGCCTAGTGCTGTCCCCCCGCTCCTCCTAGTGCTGTCCCCCCGCTCCGCCTAGTGCTGTCCCCACGCTCTGACTAGTGCTGTCCCCCCGCTCTGACTAGTGCTGTCCCCCCGGTCTGACTAGTGCTGTCCTCCCCACCTAGTGCTGTCCCCCCCTCTTTGTCTAGTGCTATCCCCCCAGCTCTGTCTATTGCTATCAACCCAGCTCCATCTAGTGCTACCCCCTGCTCCATCTAGTGCTATCCCCCAGCTCCGCCTAGGGCTGTCGCCCCCTGCCCAGACTAGGGTTGTTGACACCCTGCTCCACCTAGTGCTATCCCCCCCTGCTCGGCCTAGTGCTATCCCCCCCACCTAGTGCCATCCCCCCGCCCCGCCTAGTGCTATTCCCCCCCACCCAGCCTAGTGCTGTCGCCCCCCCGCCCCGCCTAGGGCTGTTGCCCACCCTCCCTGCCTAGGGCTGTCGCCCCCCCCGCCCCACCCAGGGCTGTCCCATCCACCCCACCTAGGGCTTTTGCCCCCGTTCTCTGCCTAGTGCTATCTCCCCGCTCCATCAAGTGTTATCCCCCTGCTCCGCCTAGGGCTGTCACCCCCCTCCCCGCCTAGGGCTGTCGCCCCCCTGCCCTGCCTAAGGCTGTCGCCCCCCTGCCCCGCCTGGGGCTGTCACCCCCCTGCCCCACCTAGGGCTATCCCTCCACTCTGCCTAGTGCTATCCCCCCTGCTCCACCTGTTGCTATCCCCCTGCTCCACTTAGTGCTATCCCCCCCGCTCCACCTAGTGCTATCTCCCGGCTCCGTCTAGTGCTATCCCCCCACTCTGCCTAGGGCTGTCACACCCAGCCCCGACTACGGTTGTCGCCCCCCAGCTCCACCTAGTGCTGTCACCCCTGCTCTGTCTAGTGCTATGCCCCCACTCTGTCTAGTGCCATGCCCCCGCTCCACCTAGGGCTTTCCGCCCTGCTCTGCCTAGTGCTATCCTCCCTAACTAGTGCTGTCCCCCCAGGTCCGCCTAGTGCTGTCCCCCTGCTCCACCTAGTGCTGTCCTCCCCACTCCGCCTAGTGCTATCCCCCGGCTCCGCCTTGTGCTATCGCTCCGCTCTGCCTTGTGCTATCCCCCCGCTCCGCCTTGTGCTATCCCCCTGCTCCGCCTAGTGCTATCCCCCCGCTCTGCCTAGTGCTATCCCCCCGCTCCGCCTAGTGCTATCCCCCCGCTCCGCCTAGTGCTATCCCCCCGCTCCGCCTTGTGCTATCGCTCCGCTCTGCCTTGTGCTATCCCCCCACTCCGCCTTGTGCTATCCCCCTGCTCTGCCTAGTGCTATCCCCCCGCTCTGCCTTGTGCTATCTGCCCACTGCGTCTAGTGCTATCCCCCCACTCCGCCTAGTGCTATCCCCCCGCTCCTCCTAGTGCTATCCCCCAGCTCCGCCTTGTGCTATCCCCCCGCTCCGCCTTGTGCTATCCCCCCGCTCCGCCTTGTGCTATCCCCCCGCTCCGCCTTGTGCTACCCCCCGCTCCGCCTAGTGCTATCCCCCTGCTCTGCCTTGTGCTATCCCACCGCTCCGCCTAATGCTATCCCCCTGCTTCGCCTAGTGCTATCCCCCCCCTCCTATTGCTATCCCCCCGCTCTGCCTAGTGCTGTCCTCCCCACCTAGTGCTGTCCCCCCCCGCTTCGTCTAGTGTTATCCCTCCGCTTCGTCTAGTGCTATCCCCCCAGCTCCGTCTAGTGCTATCCCCCTGCTCCACCTAGGGCTGTCGCCCCCTGCCCCGACTAGGGTTGTTGCCCCCCTCTCCTTCTAGTGCTATCCCCCTGCTCCACCTAGTGCTATCCCCCCCTGCTCAGCCAAGTGCTTTCCCCGCCACCTAGGGCTGTCGCCACCCCGCCCCACCTAGGGCTGTCGCCCCCCCGCCCCACCAAGGGCTGTCGCCCCCGTGCCCCGCCTAGGGCTATCCCCTCCACCCCACCTAGGGCTTTTGCCCCCGTTCTCTGCCTAGTGCTATCCCCCCGCTCCATCAAGTGTTATTCCACTGCTCCGCCTAGGGCTGTCGCCCCCCTGCCCTGCCTAGGGCTGTCGCCCCCCTGCCCTGCCTAGGGCTGTCGCCCCCCTGCCCCACCTAGGGCTATCCCTCCACTCTGCCTGGTGCTTTCCCCCTGTTCCGTCTAGTGCTATCCCCCCACTCCGCCTAGGGCTGTCACCCTCTGCCCTGACAACGGTTGTCGCCTCCCCACTCTGCCTAGTGCTATCCCCCCCTGCTCTGCCTAGTGCTATTCCCCCCGCCTAGTGCTGTCCCCTCTGCTCCGTCTAGTGCTATCCCCCCGCTCCGCCTATGGCTGTCGCCCCCTGCCCCGACTAGGGTTGTTGCCCCCCGACTCCGTCTAGTACTATACCCCTGCTCCGCCTAGTGCTATCCCCCCCTGCTCTGCCTAGTGCCATGCCCCCCGCCTAGTGCTTTCCCCTTCGCTCCATCTAGTGCTATCCCCCCACTCCGCCTAGTGCTATTCCCCCCTGTCCCGCTTAGGGTTGTCATCCCCCGCCCTGCCTAGTGCTATCCTCCCGCCCCGCCTGGTGCTATCCCCCAATCCACTTAATGCTATCCCCCAGCTCTGCCTAGGGCTGTTGCCCCCCGCCTCGCCTAGTGTTATCGCTCCCGCTCTGCCTAGTGCTATACCCACCTCCTAGTGCTTCGCCCCAGCCCCGGTCTGTCTTGTGCTATCCCCCCACTCCACCTACTGCTATCCTCCCCTGCTCTGCCTAGTGCTGTTCCCCCCGCTCCCTCTAGTGCTATCCCCCTGCTCTGTCTAGTGCTATCCCCCCGATCCGCCTAGAGCTGTCGCCCCCTGCCCCGACTAGGGTTGTTGCCCCCACGCTCAGTCTACTGCTATCCCCCCCTGCTCCACCTAGTGCTATCCCCCCCTGCTCTGCCTACTGCTATCCGCCCCTCCTAGTACTGTCCCCCCAGCTCCGGCAAGTGTTATCCCCCTGCTCCATTTAGTGTTATCCCCCTGCTCCGTCTAGTGCTATCGCCCCACTTCATCTAGTGCTATCTCCCTGCTCCATCTAGTGCCATCCCCCTGCTCTGTCAAGTACTATCCCCCCCTTTCCTCCTAGGGCTGTTGCCTCCCGGCGCGCCTAGGACTGTCGCCCCCCCACCCTGCCTAGTGCTGTCGTCCCTTGCCGCCTAGGGCTGTGGCCCCCTGCCCTGCCTAGGGGTGTCGCCCCCCTGCCCCACCTAGGGCTATTCCCCCAGCTCTGCCTAGTGCTATCCCCCCCGCTCCACCTAGTACTATCCCCCCGCTCCACCTAGTGCTTTTCCCCCATTCCGTCTAGTGCTATCCCCCTCTCTGCCTAGGGCTGTCACCCCCCGCCCCGACTACGCTTCTCGCAGCCCTGCTCCTCCTAGTGCTATCCCCACTGCCTAGCACTGTCCCCCTGGCTCTGTCTAGTGCTATCACCCGGCTCCGCCTAGTGCTATCCCCCGGCTCCGTCTAGTTCTATCCCCCCACTCCACTTAGGGCTGTCACCCCCTGCCCCAACTAGGTTTGTTGTCCCCACGCTCCGTCAAGTGCTATCCCCCTGCGCCTCCTAGTGCTATCTGCCCCCCGCTCTGCCTAGTACAACACCGCCCTGTCTAGCGCTGTCCCCCCTGCTTCGTCTAGTGCTATCCCCCCACTCCGCCTAGGGCTGTCACCCCCTGCCCCAAGTAGGTTTGTTGCCCCCACGCTCCGTCTCGTGCTATCCCCCTGCTCCGCCTAGTGCTATCGCCCCCTGCTCTGCCTAGTGCTGTCCCCCCACTCCGCCTACTGCTATCCCGCCCGTTCCGCCTAGTGCTATCCCTCTGCTCCATCTAGTGTTGTCACCCCCCCTGCCTCGCCTAGTGCTATCCCCACTGCTCTGCCTAGTGCTGTCCCCCCAAACTAGTGCTATCCCCCTGCTCCTCCTAGGGCTGTTGCCTCCCGCCCCGCCTAGGGCTGTCACCCCCCACCCTGACTAGTGCTGTCGTCCCCTGCCCCGCCTAGGGCTATCACCCCCACTCTGCCTAGTGATATCCCCCCACTCCATCTAGTGCTATCCCCCCGCTCTGCCTAGTGCTATCCCACCTCTGTCTGGTGCTATCCCCCCACCCCGCCTAGGGCTGTCACCCCCCACCCTGACTATGGTTGTCGCCCACCTGCTCCGTCTAGTGTTATCCTCCCCTTCTCTGCCTAGTGTTGTCCCCCCCTTCTCCGTGTAGTGCTGTCCCCCCCACTCCATCTAGTGCTATCCCCCCGCTTCGCCTACTGCTACCCCCTGCTCCGCCTAGGGCTGTCACCCCCTGCCCTGACTAGGGTTGTTGCCCCCCCTCTCCATCTAGTGCTTTTCCCCTGCTCCACCTAGTGCTATCCCCCCCACTTAGTGCTGTCCTCCCCAGTCTGTCTAGTGATATCCCCCTGCTCTGTCTAGTGCTACCCACCCCCGCTTCACCTAGGGCTGTCGGCCCCCTGCCCCGACTAGGGTTGTTGCCCCCCGCCCCTCCGTCTAGTGCTATTCCCCTTCTCTGCCTAGTGTTATCCCTCCCTGCTCTGCCTAGTGCTATCCCCCCCACTTAGTGCTTGCCCCCCGGCTCCACCTAGTGCTATGCCCCCCTGCTCCATCTAGTGCTACCCCCCGCTCCACCTAGTGCTATGCCCCCACTCTACCTAGGGCTGTCACCCCCCGCCCCGACTACGGTTCTCGCCCCCCCCCCACTCCGCCTAGTGCTATCCCCCCCCCGCTCTGCCTAGTGCTATCCCCCCCACCTAGCGCTGCCCCCTCGGCTCCGTCTAGTGCTATCACCCGGCTCCGCCTGGTGCTATCCCCCCGCTCCGTCTAGTGCTATCCCCCCACTCTGCCTAAGGCTGTCAACCCCTGGCCCGACTATGTTTGTTGCCCCACGCTCCATCTAGTGCTATCCCCCTGCTTTGCCTAGTGCTATCCCTCCACTCCATCTAGTGTTGTCACCCCCCTGCCTCTCCTAGTGCTATCCCCCCGCTCTGCCTAGTGCTATCCCCCCAACCTAGTGCTATCCCCCCCCCCGCTCTGCCTAGTGCTATCCCCCCCACCTAGCGCTGTCCCCTCGGCTCCATCTACTGCTATCACCCGGCTCCACCTGGTGCTATCCCCCCCGCTCTGCCTAGTGCTATCCCCCCCTGCTCTGCCTAGTGCTATCCCCCCCTGCTCTGCCAAGTGCTATCCCCCCGCTCTGCCTAGTGCCACCCCCCACCCCGCCTAGGGCTGTCACCCCCCCGCCCCGACTACGGTTGTCACCCACCCACTCCTCCTAGTGTTATCCTCCCCTCCTCTGCCTAGTGCTGTACCCCCTGCTCCATCTAGTGCTATCCCCCCGCTCCATCTAGGGCTGTTGCCCCCTGCCCCGACTAGGGTTGTTTTCCCCCCTCTCTGTCTAGTGCTATTCCCCGGCTCCGCCTAGTGCTATCCTCCCCTGCTTAGTGCTGTCATCCCCAGTCTGTCTAGTGCTATCCCCCCTGCTCTGTCTAGGGTTGTCGCCCCTGTCCCGACTAGGGTTGTTGCCCCCCTCTCCATCAAGTGCTATTCCCCTGCTCCGCCTAGCTCTATCCCACCCTGCTCTGCCTAGTGCTATCCTCCCCGCTTAGTGCTGTCCCCCCCACCCCAGTCTCCCTAGCTATTCCCCCCAGCTCTGCCTAGTGCTGTTGCCCCCTGCCCCGCCTAGTGCTGTTGCCCCCCGCCCCTCCTAGGGCTGTCGCCCCCTGCCCCTCCTAGGGCTGTCGCCCCCCACCTAGTGCTTTCCCCCCCGCTCTGTCTAGTGCTATCCCCCTGCTCCCTCTAGTGCTATCCCCCTGCCCCGCCTAGGGCTGTGGCCCTCCTGCCCCATCTAGTGCTATCCCCCCCACCCCGCCTAGTGCCATTCCCCCCCCCACCCCACGTGGTGCTATCCCCCTGCTCCGCCTAGTGCTATCCCCCCCACTCTGCCTAATGCTATTCCCCCCGCCCTGCCTAGGGCTGTCGCCCCCCTCCAGGCCTAGGGCTGTCAAACCCCCCCCCGTCCCGCCTAGTGCTATCCCCCCGGGCCTGCCTAGTGCTAACCCTATGCTCTGCCTAGTGCTATCCCCCCACTCCTCCTAGTGCTATCCCTCCGCTCCTCCTAGTGCTATCCCTCCGCTCCTCCTAGTGCTATCCCCCCACTCCTCCTTGTGCTATCCCCCAGCTCCGCCTAGTGCTATCCACCCGCTCCATCTAGTGCTATCCCCCCGCTCTGCCTAATGCCATTTCCCCCTTCTCTGCCTAGTGCTGTTGCCCCCCGCCCTGCCTAGTGCTGTCGCCCCCCCGCCCCGCCTAGTGCTGTCGCCCCCCCGCCCCGCCTACTGCTGTCGCCCCCCTGCCCTGCCTAGGGCTGTCTCCCCCCCCCGCCCCGCTGTGCCTAGTGCTATCTCCCCAGCTCTGCCCAGTGCTATCCCCCCGCTCCAACTAGTGTTATCCCCCTTCTCCAACTAGTGTTATCCCCCTTCTCCACCTAATACTATCCCCCTGCTTCGTCTAGTGCCATCCCACTGCTCCATCTAGTGCTACCCCCCTGCTCCGCCCAGGGCTGTCGCCCCCCGCCCCGACTAGGATTGTCATCCCCCCCACTCCGCCTAGTGCTACCCCACCCTGCTCTGCCTAGTGCTGTTGCCCCTGTTCTGTCTAGTGCTATCCCCCACTCCGCCTAGTGCTATTACCCCCAGCTCTGCCTATTCCTGTCGCCCCCCCACCCCACCTAGGACTGTTGCCTGCCCGCCCTACCTAAGGCTGCTGCCCCCCCCGCCCCTCTTAGGGCTGTCACCCTCCCGCCCCTCCTAGGGCTGTCACCCCCTGCCCCTCCTAGGGCTGTCGACCCCGCCCCGTCTAGGGCTGTCGCCCCCCTCCCCGCCTAACGCTGTTCTCCCCCGCTTTGCCTAGTGCTATCCCCCCCACCTAGTGATGTCCCCACCTAGTGATGTCCCCCCCAGCTCCGCCTAGTGCTGTCCCCCCCCCCGCCTACTGCTGTTGCCCCCTGCCGCGTCTTGGGCCGTCACCCCCTGCCCCACCTAGTGCTATCCCCCCACTCTGCCTAGTGCTATCCCCCCGCTCCACCTAGTGCTATCCCCCTGCTTCATCTAGTGCTATCACCCCACCCCGACTAGGGTTATCGCCGCATGCTCTGCCTAGTGCTGTCCCCCTGCCCCACCTAGTACTATCTCCCCCCGCTCTGTCTATTGCTATCCCCCCGCACCGCCTAGGGCTATCGCCCCCCCGACCCACCTAGTGATATCCCCGCACTCCATCTATTGTTATCCCCCCGCTCAGCCTAGTGCTATTCCTCCCTCCTCTGCCTAGTGCTTCCCCACCACCTAGTGCTTCCCCCCCCCGCTCCGCCTAGTGCTATCCCCACCCCTGCTCTGCCTAGTGCTGTCGCCCTCCACCCCACCTAGGGCTGTCGCCCACGGCCCCGCCTAGGGCTGTAGCCCCCCAGGTCTGTCTAGTGCTATCCCCCCACTCCACCTAGTGCTATCCCCCCACTCCATATTGTGTTATCCCCCTGCTCCGCCTAGGGCTGTCACCCTCCACCCCACCTAGGGCTGTCACCCCCCGCCTCGCCTAGGGCTGTCTCCCCCCGCCCTGCCTAGGGTTGTCATCCTCCCGCTCCATTTAGTGCTATCCTCCTGCTCTGTCTAATGGTATCCCCTGGCTCCGCCTAGTGCTATCCCCCCTGCCTAATGTCCCCATGCTCTATGTAGTGCTATCCCGCCCCCTGCTCTTCCTAGGGCTGTCGCCCCCCATCCCACCTAGGTCTGTTGCCCCCCGTTCCGCCTAGGTCTGTTGGCCCCCGCCCCGCCTAGGGCGATCGCCCACCACCCCGCCTAGGTTTGTCGCCCGCCTAGTGCTATCCCCCCGACCTGCCTAGGCTGTCACCCCCTGCCCAGCCTAGGGCTGTAGCCCCCCCCTTCGCCTAGGGCTGTCGCCCCCCGCTCTGCCTAGGGCTGTTGCCCACGGCCCCGCCTAGGGCTGTTGCCCCCCACCTAGGGCTGTTGCCCCCACCCCACCGCGCCTAGGACTGTCGCCCCCCACCTAGTGTTGTCACCCCCCGCCCCGTCTTGTGCTGTTGCCCCCCACCTCGCCTAGCGCTGTTGCCCCCCACCTATCATCATCAATCGTATTTATTGAGTGCTTACTATGTGCAAAGCACTGTACTAAGCGCTTGGGAAGTACAAATTGGCAACATATAGAGACAGTCCCTACCCAACAGTGGGCTCACAGTCTAAAAGGGGGAGACAGAGAACAAAACCAAACATACTAACAAAATAAAATAAATAGAATAGATATGTACAAATAAAAGAAATAGAGTAATAAATATGTACAAACATATATACGTATATACAGGTGCTGTGGGGAAGGGAAGGAGGTAAGATGGGGGGGATGGAGAGGGGGACGAGGGGGAGAGGAAGGAAGGGGCTCAGTCTGGGAAGGCCTCCTGGTGGAGGTGAGCTCTCAGCAGGGCCTTGAAGGGAGGAAGACAGCTAGCTTGGCGGATGGGCAGAGGGAGGGCATTCCAGGCCCGGGGGATGACGTGGGCCGGGGATCGATGGCGGGACAGGCGAGAGCGAGGTACGGTGAGGAGATCAGCGGTGGAGGAGCGGAGGGTGCGGGCTGGGCTGTAGAAGGAGAGAAGGGAGGTGAGGTAGGAGGGGGCGAGGTGATGGAGAGCCTTGAAGCCCAGGGTGAGGAGTTTCTGCCTGATGCGCAGATTGATTGGTAGCCACTGGAGATTTTTGAGGAGGGGAGTGATATGCCCAGAGCGTTTCTGGACAAAGATAATCCGGGCAGCAGCATGAAGTATGGATTGAAGTGGAGAGAGACACGAGGATGGGAGATGAGAGAGAAAGCTGATGCAGCCACCTAGTGCTGTCCCCCCCGCTCCGTCTAGTGCTGTCCCTCTGACCCGCCTAGAGCTGTCACCCCCTGCCCTGCCTAGGGCTATCGCCCCCGCTCCGCCTAGTGCTATCCCTCTGCTCTGCCTAGTGCTAGCCCCCTGCTCCCTCTAGTGCTATCCCCCTGCTCCTCCTAGGGCTGTCACCCCCCGCCCCACTTAGGGCTGTGTCCCTCCCGCCCCATCTAGTGCTATCCCCCCCGCCCCGCCTAGTGCCATTCCCCCCGCCCCGCGTGGTACTATCCACCCGCTCCACCTAGTGCTATTCCCCCCACTCTGCCTAATGCTATTCCCCCCCGACCTGCCTAGGGCTGTTGCCCCCCTCCCGGCCTAGGCTGTCACCGCCCCCGTCCCGCCTAGTGCTATCCCCCCTGGCCTGCCTAGTGCTACCCCTCCGCTCCACCTAGTGCTATCCCCCCACTCCTCCTAGTGCTATCCCTCCGCTCCTCCTAATGCTATCCCTCCGTTCCTTCTAGTGCTATCCCCCCGCACCTCCTTGTGCTGTCCCCCCGCTCCATCTAGTGCTATCCTCCACTCCGCCTAATGCTATTCCCCCCTGTTCTGCATAGTGCTGTCGCCCCCCGCCCCGCCTAGGGCTGTTGCCCCCCCGCTGCGCCTAGTGCTATCTCCCCACCTCCTCCTAGTGCTATCCCCCTGCTCCAACTAGTGTTATCCCCCTCCTCCACCTAGCACTATCCCCCTGCTCCATCTAGTGCTATCCCCCCACTCTGCCTAGGGCTGTCGCCCCCCGCCCCGACTAGGATTGTCACCCCCCCAACTCCGCCTAGTGCTATCCCCCCCGCTCTGCCTAGTGCTATCCCCCCCGCCTAGTGCTGTCCCCCCTGCCATGTCTAGTGCTATCCCCCGCTCCGCCTACTGCTATTATCCCCAGCTCTGCCTATTGCTGTCACCCCCACCCCCCCAGGACTGTTGCCTGCCCGCCCTGCCTAGGGCTGTCGCCCCCTGCCCCTCCTAGGGCTGTCGCCCCCTGCCCCGTCTAGGGCTGTCGCCCCCATCCCCGCCTAACGGTGTTGTCCCCCGCTCTGCCTAGTGATGTCCCCCTCCGCCTACTGCTGTTGCCCCTGCCGCGTCTTGGGCCGTCACCCCCTGCCCCACCTAGTGCTATCCCTCCCACTCTGCCTAGTGCTATCCCCCCGCTCCACCTAGTGCTATCCCCCTGCTCCGTCTAGTGCTATCACCCCACCCCGACTAGGGTTATCGCCATACGCTCCGCCTAGTGCTATCCCCCCTGTTCTGCCTGGTCCTATCCCCCCGCCCCACCTAGTACTATCCCCCCCCCCGCTCTTTCTATTGCTATCCCCCCGCACCGCCTAGGGCTGTCGCCCCCCCGCCCCGCCTTCTGATATCCCCGCACTCCATCTAATGATATCCCCCCGCTCAGCCTAGTGCTATTCCTCGCTCCTCTGCCTAGTGCTTCCCCCCTACCTAGTGCTTCCCCCCCCAGCTCCCCCTAGTGCTATCCCCACCGCCGCTCTGCCTAGTGCTGTCGCCCTCCACCCCTCCTAGTGCTGTCGTCCCCCACCCCGCCTAGGGCTGTCGCCCCCCAACTCTGTCTAGTGCTATCCCCCCACTCCACCTAGTGCTATCCCCCCACTCCATCTGGTGTTATCCTCCTGCTCCGCCTAGGGGTGTCACCCTCCACCCCGCCTAGGGCTGTCACCCCCTGCCTCACCTAGGGTTGTCTCCCCCAGCCCTGCCTAGGTTTGTCACCCTCCTGCTCCATCTAGTGCTGTACCCCTGCTCCATCTAACGCTATCCCCTGGCTCCGCCTAGTGCTATCCCCCCTGCCTAATGCCCCCACGCTCTACGTAGTGCTATCCCCCCGCCGCTCTGCCTAGGTCTGTTGCCCCCCGCCCCGCCTAGGGCGATCGCCCACCACCCTGCCTAGGGTTGTCACCCGCCTAGTGCCTAGTGCTATCCCCCTGCTCCGTCTAGTGTTATCCCCCCACCCTGCCTAGTGCTGTCGCCCCCCTGCCCAGCCTAGGGCTGTCACCCCCGTTCCTAGCCTAGGGCTGCCGCCCCCCTGCCCAGCCTAGGGCTGCCACCCCCTGCTCTGCCTAGGGCTGTCGCCCCACGCCCCGCCTAGGGCTGTCGCACCAGCCCCGCCTAGGGCTGTCGCCCCCCACCTAGTGCTGTTGCCCCCCCGCCCCGTCTAGTGCTGTTGCCCCCCACCCGACCTAGGGCTGTCGACCCCCACCTAGTGCTGTCCCCCCACTCCGTCTAGTGCTATCCCTCTGACCCACCTAGAGCTGTCACTCCCTGCCCTGCCTAGGGCTGTCGCCCCCGCTCCGCCTAGTGCTATCTCCTGCTCCACCTAGTGCAATCCCCCTGCTCCCTCTAGTGCTATCCCCCTGCTCCCTCTAGTGCTATCCCCCTGCTCCCTCTAGTGCTATCCCCTGCCCCACCTAGGGCTGTCACCCCCCGCCTCACCTAGGGCTGTGGCCCTCCTGCCCCATCTAGCGCTATCCCCATGCTCCCTGTAGTGCTATCCCCCTGCTCCCTCTAGTGCTATCCCCCTGCCCCGCCTAGGGCTGTCACCCTCTGCCCCACCTAGGGCTGTGGCCCTCCCACCCCATCTAGTGCTATCCCCCCCGCCCCGCCTAGTGCCATTCCCCCCCGCCCCGCGTGGTGCTATCCCCCCGCTCCGCCTAGTGCTATCCCCCCCACTCTGCCTAATGCAATTCCCCCCCGCCCTACCTAGGGCTGTCACCCCCCCGGCCTGCCTAGTGCTATCCCCCCCGGCCTGCCTAGTGCTAACCCCCCACTCCTCCTAGTGCTATCCCCCCGCTCCTCCTAGTGCTATCCCCCCGCTCCTCCTAGTGCTATCCCCCCGCTCCGCCTAATGCTATTCCCCCCTGCTCTGCCTAGTGCTGTTGCCCCCCCGCCCCGCCTAGTGCTGTTGCCCCCCGCCCCGCCTAGTGCTGTCGCCCCCTGCCCTGCCTAGTGCTGTCGCCCCCCGCCCCGCCCAGGGTTGTCCCCCCCCGCCCCGGGCTGTTGCCCCCCCACTGCGCCTAGTGCTATCTCCCCACCTCTGCCTAGTGCCATCCCCCTCTCCAACTAGTGTTATCCCCCTCCTCCACCTAATACTACTCCCTGCTCTGCCTGGCGCTATCCCCGCGCTCCATCTAGTGCTATCCCCCTGCTCCGCCTTGGGCTGTCGCCCCCCGCCCCAACTAGGATTGTCACCCCCCCCCACTACGCCTAGTGCTACTCCCCCCTGCTCTGCCTAGTGCTATCCCCCCGCCTAGTGCTGTCCCCCCGCTCTGTCTAGTGCTATCACCTGCTCCGCCTAGTACTATTACCCCCAGCTCTGCCTATTGCTGTCGCCCCCCATCCCACCTAGAACTGTCGCCTGCCCACCCCGCCTAGGGCTGTCGCCTTCCCCGCCCCACCTAGGGCTGTCGCCCACGGCCCCGCCCAGGGCTTTCGCCTCCCAGCTCCGTCTAGTGCTATTCCCCGCTCCACCTAGTGCTATCGCTCCGCTCCATCTAGTGTTACCCTCCTGCTCCGCCTAGGGCTGTTGCCCTCCACCCCGACTAGGGCTGTTGCGCCCCCCCTCCGCCCTGCCTAGGGCTGTCGCTGTCCCCCCTCCCGCCTAGGGTTGTCACCCTCCCGCTCCATCTAGTGCTATCCCCCTGCTCCGTCTAATGCTATCCCCTGGTTCCGCCAAGTGCTATTCCCCCGCCCCCGCTGAGTGCTATCCCCCCTGACTAGTGCTGTCCACCCCCATGCCCTACGTAGTGCTATCCCCCGCCCCCCCCCCGCTCTGCCTAGGGCTGTTGCCTCCCACCCCGCCTAGGGCTGTCACCCCCCCGCTCCTCCTAGTGCTATCCCTCCGTTCCTCCTAGTGCTATCCCCCCACACCTCCTTGTGCTATCACCCCGCTCCGCCTAGTGCTGTCCCCCCGCTCCATCTAGTGCTCTCCCCCACTCCGCCTAATGCTATTCCCCCCTGCTCTGCCTAGTGCTGTCACCCCCCACCCCTCCTAGTGCTGTCGCCCCCCGCCCCGCCTAGGGCGACCGCCCACCACCCTGCCTAGTGTTGTCACCCGCCTAGTGCCTAGTGCTATCCCCCTGCTCTGGCTAGTGCTAGCTCCCCGCCCTGCCTAGTGCTGTCGCCCCCCTGCCCAGCCTAGGGCTGTCGCCCCCCCTTCCCAGCCTAGGGCTGCCGCCCCCTGCTCCGCCTAGGGCTGCCCGCCCCGGGCTGTCGCCCCCCCCCCCCCCCCCGCTGCGGCTAGTGCTATCCCCCCGCTCCAACTAGTGTTATTCCCCTCCTCCACCTAATACTACCCCCTGCTCTGCCTGGCGCTATCCCCCTGCTCCACCTAGTGCTATCCCCCCCCCCCCGCCTTGGGCTGTCGCCCCCCGCCCCAACTAGGATTGTCACCCCCCCCACTCTGCCTAGTGCTATTCCCCCCTGCTCTGCCTAGTGCTATCCCCCCGCCTACTGCTGTCCCCCCCCGCTCCGTCTAGTGCTATCCCCCGCTCCACCTAGTACTATTACCGCCAGCTCTGCTTATTTCTGTTGCCCCCCACCCCACCTAGGACTGTCGCCTGCCCGCCCCGCCTAGGGCTGTCGGCCCCCCCCACCCCGCCTAGTACTGTCGCCCCCCCCCCGCCCCGCCTAGGGCTGTCGCCCTCCCCGCCCCACCTTGGGCTGTCGCCCACGGCCCCGCCCAGGGCTTTCGCCTCCCAGCTCCGTCTAGTGCTATCCCCACTGCTCCATCTAGTGTTACCCTCCTGCTCTGCCTAGGGCTGTTGCGCCCCCGCTCCGCCCCGCCTAGGGCTGTCACCGTCCCCCCTCTCGCCTAGGGTTGTCACCCTCCCGCTCCATCTAGTGCTATACCCCTGCTCCATCTAATGCTATCCCCTGGCTCTGCCTAGTGCTATTCCCCCGCCCCCGCTGAGTGCTATCCCCCCTGACTAGTGCTGTCCCCCACACGCTCTACGTAGTGCTATCCCCCCCCCCCCCGCTCTGCCTAGGGCTGTTGCCTCCCGGCCCGCCTAGGGTTGTCACCCCCTGCCCCACATAGGGCTGTCACCCCCCCGCTCCTCCTAGTGCTATCCCCCCGCTCCGCCTAGTGCTGTCCCCCGGCTCCATCTAGTGCTATCCCCCACCCCGCCTAATGCTATTCCCCCCTGCTCTGCCTAGTGCTGTCACCCCCTGCCCCACCTAATGCTGTCGCCCCCCGCCCCGCCTAGGGCGATCGCCCACCACCCTGCCTAGGGTTGTCACCCGCCTAGTGCCTAGTGCTATTCCCCTGCTCCATCTAGTGCTATCCCCCCGCCCTGCCTAGTGCTGTCACCCCCCTGCCCTGCTTAGGGCTGTCGCCCCCCCTTCCCAGCCTAGGGCTGTCGCCCCCCCCCCCTTCCCAGCCTAGGACTGCTGCCCCCTGCTCCGCCTAGGGCTGTTGTCCATGACCCCGCCCAGGGCTGTCGCCCCCGCCCCGCCTAGGGCTGTCGCCCCCACCCCGCCTAGGGCTGTCGCCCCCGCCCCACCTAGGGCTGTCGCCCCCGCCCCGCCTAGTGCTGTCGCCTCCCGCCCCATCTAGTGCTGTTGACCCCCGCCCGGCCTAGGGCTGTCGCCCCCCGCCTAGTGCTGTCCCCCCCGCTCCGTCTAGTGCTATCCCTCTGACCCACTTAGAGCTGTCACCCCCCTGCCCTGCCTAGGGCTGTCGCCCCCGCTCTGCCTAGTGCTATCCCCCTGCTCCACCTAGTGCTATCCCCCTGCTCCCTCTAGTGCTATCCCCTGCCAGCCCCTCCTAGGGCTTTCACCCCCCGCCCCACCTAGGGCTGTGGCCCTCCCGCCCCACCTAGTGCTATCCCCCTGCTCCCTCTAGTGCTATCCCCTGCCCGCCCCTCTTCGGGCTGTCACCCCCCGCCCCACCTAGGGCTGTGGCCCTCCCGCCCCATCTAGTGCTGTCTCCCCCGCTCCGCCTAGTGCCATTCCCCCCTGCTCTGCCTAGTGCTATCCCCCCCGCCTAGTGCTGTCTCCCCCGATCTGTCTAGTGCTATCCCCCCACTCCGCCTAGTACTATTACCCCCAGGTCTGCCTATTGCTGTCGCCCCCCCACCCCACCTAGGACTGTTGCCTACCTGCCCCGCCTAGGGCTGTTGCCCCCTGGCCCGCCTAGGGCGATCGCCCACCATCCCACCTAGGGTTGTCACCCGCCGCCCCACATAGGGCTGTCACCCCCCCCGCCCCGACTAGTGCTACCCCCCCCCCCCCGGCTCTGCCTAGTGCTATCCCCCCGCTCCGCCTAGTGTTATCCCCCTGCTCTGTCTAGTGCTATCCCCCCACCCCGCCTAGGGCTGTTGCCCTCTGCCCCGACTAGGGTTGTCGCCACCCACCCTGCCTTGTGCTGTCACCAACCCGCCCAGCCTAGTGCTATCTCCCCGCACCGCCTAGGGCAGTTCCACCCCGCCCCGCCTAGTGCTATTGCCCCTGCTCCACCTAGTGTTATCCCCCTGCTCCGCCTAGTGCTATGACCCCACCCCGCCTAGGGCTGTCCTCCCCCCCCCCGCCCTGCCTAGGGCTAACCCCCGGCTCCGCCTAGTGCTACCCACCTGCTCCATCTAGTGTTATCACCCCCCTCTGCCTGGGGCTGTTGTCATCCACCCCGCCTAGGGCTGTCGCTCCCTGCCTCTCCTAGTGCTGTCACCCCCCTGCCTCGCCTAGTGCTATCCCCCCCGCTCTGCGTAGTGCTATCCCCCCGCTTCACCTAGTGCTATCCACCCGCTCCACCTAGTGTTATCCCCCGGCTCTGCCTGTGCCTGTTGTCCTCCACCCCGCCTAGGGCTGTTGCCCCCCTGCTCCACCTAGTGCTCTCCTCCTCTCCACCTAGTGCTATCCCCCAACTCCATCTAGTGTTATCCCCCCGCCCAGCCTAAGGCTGTCGACCCCCGCCCAGCCTAGGACTGATGCCCACGGCCCTGCCTAGTGCTATCACCCCTCTTCCAGCCTAGGGCTGTCACCCCTCTCCCAGACTAGGGCTGTCACCCCCCGCTCCGTCTAGTGCTGTCGCCCCCCGCCTAGTGCTGTTCCCCCCCGCTCCGTCTAGTGCTATCCCTCTGACCCGCCTAGGGCTGTCATCCCCCGCTCTGCCTAGGGCTGTTGCCCCCCGCCCTGCCAAGTGCTATCACCCCCACTCCGCCTAGTGCTATCCCCCTGCTCCCTCTAGTGCTATCCCCCTTCCCCGCCTAAGGCTGTGGCCCCCCCACCCCGCCTAGAGCTGTGGCCCCCCCGCCCCGCATAGGGCTATTCCCCCCGCCCCGCCTGGTGCTATCCCCCTGCTTCGCCTAGTGCTATCCCCCCCGCTCTGCCTAATGCTATTTCCCCCCCCCGCGCCACCTAGGGCGGTCGCCCCACCTCCTGGCCTAGTGCTGTCGCCCCCCCCGTCCCGCCTAGGGCTACCCCCCCCGTCCCGCCTAGTGCTATCCCCCCCAGCCTGACTAGTGCTATCCCCCCCAGCCTGCTTAGTGCTATCCCGCCGCTCCGCCTAGTGCTATCCCCCCACTCCGCCTAGTGCTATCCCCCCGCTCTGCCTAGTGCTATCCCCCCGCTCTGCCTAGTGCTATCCCCCCGCTCCTCCTAGTGCTATACCCCACTCCGCCTAGTACTGTCCCCCTTCTCTGCCTAGTGCTATCCCCCCGCTCTGCCTAGTGCTATCCCCCCACTCCGCCTAGTGCTATACCCCGCTCCGCCTAGTGCTATCCCCCCGCTCCTTTTAGTGCCATCCCCCCGCTCCTCCTAGTGCTATTCCCCCGCTCTGCCTAGTGCTATCCCCCCACTCCGCCTAGTGCTAGTGCTCCCCCGCACCTAGTGTTGTGGACCCGGCCCGGCCTAGTACTGTCGCCCCCCCGCCCGACCTAGGGATGTTGCCCCCGCACCCCGCCTAGTGCTGTCGCTCCCCCCCCCACCCACATGGGGCTGTCTCCCTTCCACCCCACCTAGTGCTATCCCCCCACTCTGCCTAGGGCTATCCCCTGGCTCCATCTAGTGCTATCCCCCCGCCCCGACTAGGGTTGTCGGCCCCCGCCCCCACTAGGGATGTCGCCCCCCTACCTAGTGTTGTCTCCCCCCCGCCCCCACCCACCCACCTGGGGCTGTCTCCCCCCCGCCCCGCCTAATGCTATCCTCCTCGCTCAGCCTAGTGCTATCCCCCCTGCTCAGCCTAGTGCTGTCCCCCCGGTCTGTCTAGTGCTATCCCCCCGCTTCGTCTAGGGCTATCCCCCCACCCCGACTAGGGTTGTCGCCCCCCGCCCCGACTAGGGTTGTCGCCCCCCGCCCCGACTAGGGTTGTCGCCCCCCACCCCGACTAGGGTTGTCGCCCCCCACCCCGACTAGGGTTGTCGTCCCCCCCGCTCTGCCTAGTGCTATCCCCCTGCTCTGTCTAGTGCTATCCACCTTCTCCACCTAGGGCTGTTGCCCCCCCCGCCCCGCCTAGTGCTGTCTTCCCCCCAAACCCGCCTGGGGCTGTCTCCCCCCTGCCCCGCCTAGTGCTATGCCCCCTACTCTGCCTAGTGCTATTCCCCCTGCTCCGTTTAGTGCTATCTCCCGGCTCCGCCTAGGGCTGTCGCTCCCTGCCCCGACTAGGGTTGTTGCCCCCCCCCAGCTCCTTCTAGTACTATCCCCCTGCTCTGCGTAGTGACATCCCTCCTGCTCTGCCTACTGCCTTCACCCCCGCCTAGTGCTGTCCCCCCCCACTCTGTCTAGTGTTATTCCCCCGCTCTGTCTCGTGTTATCCCCCAGCTCTGTCTAGTGTTATCCCCCTGCTCCGTCTAGTGCTATCCCTCCGCTCCGTCTAGTGCTATCCCCCTGCTCCGTCTAGTGCTATCCCCCTGCAGCCCCCCGCCCCACCTTGGGCTGTCGGCCCCCCGCCCCTCCTTGGCCTGTCGGCCCCCTGCCCCGCCTAGGGCTGTCGACCCCCCAGCCCTGCCTAGTGCTATTCCACCCGCTTTGCCTAGTGCTACCCCCAGCTCCGCCTAGTGCTTTCCCACCGCTCTGTCTACTGCTATCCCCCCGCCCCGCCTTGGGCTGTCGCCCCCCCCCCGCCCCGCCTAGAACTGTCACCCCCCCCGTCTACTGCTATCCCCCCCGCTCCATCTAGTACTATCGCCCCCCCCCCCCGCCCTGTCCAGCCTAGGGCTTTCACCACCCCTGCCCCGCCTAGTGCTATCCACCCCGCTCTTACTAGTGCTATCCCCTCCACTCTCCCTAGTGCTATCCCCCCTGCCCAGCCTAGTGCTATCCACCTCCCCCCACTCTGCCTAGTGCTATCCCCCTGCTCTGTCTACTGCTATCCCCCCACCCCTGCTTCCTGCTCCGTCTACTGCTATCCCCCGCTCCATCTAATGCAATCCCCTCGCCCCACCTAGGGCTGTCGCTCCCACGCCTGGCCTAGGGCAATCGCCCCCCCCCCCCCGCTCCTTCTAGTGTTATCCTCCCACTTTGTCCAGTGTTATCCCCCTGCTCCGCCTAGTGCTGTCAACCCCCCACCCTGCAAGGGGCTATCGCGCCCCCCCCCGCCCCACCTAGGGCTGTCACGCCCTGCTTCACCTAGGGCTGTCTCCCTCAGCCCCCCCACTCTGCCTAGTGCTATCCCCCTGGCTCTGCCCAGTGCTATCCCTCCTGCTCTGCCTAGTGCTATCCCCGCCCTGCTCTGCCTAGTGCTATCCCCCTCTGCACGGCCGAGTACTATCCCCCTGCTCTGCCGAGTTCTATGCTCCCTGCCTAGTGCTATCTCCCCCCGCCTAGTGCTATACGCCCCGCTCTGCCTAGTGCTGTGCCCCCATTCCGCCTAGTGCTATCCCCCTGCTCCGCGTAGTGCTATACCCCGCTCCGCGTAGTGCTATCCCCCCGCTCCGCGTAGTGCTATCCCCCTGCTCAGCCTAGTGCTATCCCCCCATGCTCTGCCTAGTGCTATCACCCCATTCTCTGCCTAGTGCTATCACCCCATTCTCTGCCTAGTGCTATCCCCCCTGCTCTGCCTAGTGCTGTCCCCTCAGCTTTGCCTAGTGCTATTCCACCCCGCTCTGCCTAGTGCTGTCGCCCCCCGCCCTGCCTAGTGTTGTCGTCCCCTGCCCCGCCTAGGGCTGTCGCCCCCCAACCCCCTGCGCGCGCGCGCTGCCAAGTGCTATCCCACTTGCTCCATCTAGTGCTATTCCCCCGCTTCACCTAGGGCTTTCCCATGGCTGCGTCTACTGCTATCCCCCCATCCCACCTTGGGCTGTCACCCCCCTCCCCACCTAGGGCTGTCACCCCCCTTCTCCGTCTACTGCTAGCTCCCCGTTCCATCTAGTGCTATTCCCTCGCTCCACCTAGGGCTGTTGCCCCCGGCCCCGCCTAGAGCTGTCGCCCCCTGCTCCGTCTAGTGTTATCCTTCTACTCCGCTAGTGTTAACCCCCGTTCTGCCTAGTACTGTCACCCCCCCACACACCCCGAATGGGGCTGTTACCCCCCACCCAGCCTAGGGCTGTCGCCCCCTCCTGGCCTATTGCTTACCCCCCTCTCTGTCTAGTGCTATACCCCCGCCCCGCCTAGGGCTGTCGGCCTCCCCGGCCCTGCCTAGTGCTATCCCACCAGCTTTGCCTACTGCTATCCCCCCTCCCCGCCTTGGGCTGTTGCCCCCCTCCCCGCCTTGGGCTGTCACCCCCCTCCCCGCCTAGGGCTGTCGCCCCCCCCGTCTACTGCTATCCCCCTGCTCCATCTAGTGCTATACCCTTGCTCCACCCAGGGCTGTCACCCCCTGCCCTGCCCAGGGCTGTTGCCCCCTGCTCTGTCTAGTGTTATCCTTCCACTCTGTCTAGTGTTATCCCCTGCTCCGCATAGTGCTGTTGCCCCCCGCCCCGCCTACGTGTGTCACCCCCGCCCCGCCTAGTGCTATCCCCCCCGCTCCGCCTAGTGCTCTCCCCCCGCTCTGCCTAGTGCTATCCCCCCCGCTCCTCCTAGTGCTATACCCCACTCCGCCTAGTACTGTCCCCCCTCTCCGCCTAGTGCTATCCCCCCACTCCGCCTAGTGCTATACCCCGCTCCGCCTAGTGCTGTCCCCCCACTCTGCCTAGTGCTATCCCCCCGCTCCTCCTAGTGCTATCCCCCCGCTCCTCCTAGTGCTATCCCCCCGCTCCGCCTAGTGCTATCCCCCGGCTCCGTCTAGTGCGATCCCCCCGCTCCGCCTAGGGCTATCCCCCCGCCCCGCCTAGGGCTGTCACCCCCCCCTGCCCCGCCTAGGGCTGTCCCCCCCTGCCCCACCTAGGGCTGTCCTCCCCCCGCCCCGTCTAGGGCTGTTGCCTCCCAGCTCCATCTAGTGCTATCCTCCAGCTCCACCTAGTGCTATCCCCCTGCTCCATCTAGTGTTATCCCCTTGCTCCGCCTAGGGCTGTCGCCCTCCACCCCGCCAAGGGCTATAGCCCCCCGGCTCGACTAGTGGTCGCCCCCCGCTGCCCCTGGCCTAGGGCTGTCGCCCGCCCCCCCGCCCCGCCTAGGGCTGTCCCCCCACTCCGCCTAGTGCTATACCCCGCTCCGCCTAGTGCTATCCCCCCACTCCGCCTAGTGCTATACCCCGCTCCGCCTAGTGCTGTCCCCCCACTCTGCCTAGTGCTATCCCCCCGCTCCTTTTAATGCCATCCCCCCCGCTCCTCCTAGTGCTATCCCCCTGCTCCTCCTAGTGCTATCCCCCCGCTCCGCCTAGTGCTATCCCCCGGCTCCGTCTAGTGCTATCCCCCGGCTCCGTCAAGTGCTATCCCCCCGCCCCGCCTAGGGCTATCCCCCCGCCCCGCCTAGGGCTGTCACCCCCCCTGCCCCGCCTAGGGCTGTCCCCCCCTGCCCCACCTAGGGCTGTCCTCCCCCCGCCCCGTCTAGGGCTGTCGCCTCCCAGCTCCATCTAGTGCTATCCTCCAGCTCCACCTAGTGCTATCCCCCCACTCCATCTAGTGTTATCCCCCGCTCCGCCTAGGGCTGTCGCCCTCCACCCCACCTAGGCCTGTCGCCCCCCGCCTCGACTAGTGCTGTCGCCCCCCCCCCGCCCTGCCTAGGGCTGTCGCCCGCCCCCCCACCCCGCCTAGGGCTGTCCCCCCACCCCCACGCCTAGGTTTGTCACCCTCCCGTTCCATCTAGTGCTATCCCCCTGCTCTGTCTAATGCTATCCCCTGGCTCCGCCTAGTGCTATCTCCCCCTTCTCTGCCTAGTGCTATTCCCCCCACCCCCAGCCTAGTGCTATCCCCCCTGCCTAGTGCTGTCCCCCCCCTCATTTTCTACGTAGTGCTATCCCCCCCCACTCTGCCTAGGGCTGTTGCCCCCCACCCAACCTAGGGCGATCACCCACCACCCCGCCTAGGGTTGTCACCCGCTGCCCCACATAGGGCTGTCACACCCCCCCCGCCCCGACTAGTGCTCCCCCCCACTCTGCCTAGTGCTATCCCCCCACTCCGCCTAGTTCTATCCCCCAGCTCTGTCTAGTGCTATCCCCCCGCCCCACCTAGTGCTATCCTCCTGCCCTGCCTAGTGCTATCCCCCCGCACCGCCTTGGGCTGTCCCACCGGCACTCCGTCTAGTGCTATCCCCTGGCTCCACCTAGTGCTATCCCTCCCTGCTCTTCCTAGTGCTATTCCCCCCCGGCCTAGTGCTATCCCCCCGGCTCTGCCTAATGCTGTCACCCCCACCCCGCCTGGTGCTGTCACCCCTTGCTCTGCCTAGTGCTATCCCCCCGCTACATCTAGTGCTATCTCCCCGCTCCGCCTGGTGCTGCACCCCCCGCCCCGCCCAAGGCTGCCCCCCGCCCTGCCTAAGGCTGGCCTCCCAGCCCCACCTTGTGCTGTCCCCCGGCTCCACCTAGTGCTATCCCCCATCTCCGCCTAGGGCTGTCGCCCCCCGCCCGCCTAGGGCTATAGCCCCCCCCACCCCGCTCTGCCGAGTGCTATTCCCCTGCTCTACCTAGTGCTATCCCCCTGCTCCATCTAGTGCTATCCCCCAGCTCCATCTAGTGCTATCCCCCCGCTCTGCCCGGTGCTGCCCCCCCCCGCCCCACCTAACGCTGCACCCCCCACCCTTCCTAGTGCTGTCCCCGCACACCGCCTACTGCTATCCTCCTTCTCTGTCTAGTGCTGTCGGCCCCCCGCCCTGCCTACTGCTGTCGGCCCCCCACCCCGCCTAGTGCTATCCCCCCACATAGTGCTGTTTCCACCCGCCCTGCCTAGTGCTGTCGCCCCCCCGCCCTGCCTAGTGCTGTCGCCCCCTGCCCGGCCTAGTGTTGTTTCCCCCTGCCCGGCCTAGTGCTGTTTCACCCTGCCCGGCCTAGTGCTGTTTCCCCACCGCCCCGCCTAGTGCTGTTTCCCCACCACCGTGCCTAGTGCTGTCGCCCCCCGCTCCGCCTAGTGCTGTCGCCCCCCGCTCCGCCTAGGGCCGTCGCCCCCCGCTCCACCTAATGCTGTCGCCCCCCCGCCCCCCCCCCAGTGCTGTGAACCTCCCGCCCCGCCTAGTGGTGTCGGCCCCCCGCCCTGCCTAGTGGTTTCGGCCCCCCGCCCCACCTAGTGGTGTTGGCCCCCCGCCCCACCTAGTGCTGTCGGCCCCCCGCCCCGCCTAGTGCTGTCGGCCCCCGCCCCGCCTAGTGCTGTCGCCCCCCTGCTTCGTCTAATGCTATCCCCCGGCTCCATCTATTGCGATCCTCCTGCTCTGCCTAGTGCTATCCATCCCTGCTCTGCCTAGTGCTATCCCCCGCCGCCCGATCTAGTGCTGTTGCCCCCCGCTCCGCCTACTACTGTCGTCCCCCGCTCCTCCTACTGCTGTCGCCCCCCCGGCCCGCCAAGGGCTGTAGCTCCCCCGTCCCGCCTAGGGCTGTTGCCCCCCCCTCCCCGCCTAGGGCTGTCGACCCCCCGCCCCGCCTAGGGCTGTCACCCGTCCGTCCCACCTAAGGCTGTCGCTCCCCCGCTCTGCCTAGTGCTATCCCCCCGCAACATCTAGTGTTATTAGCCCGCTCTGCCTTGGGCTGTCGCCCACCCACCCCGCCTAGGGCAGTCGACCCCCGCCCCGCCTAGGGCTGTTGCCCCCCTCCCCGCCTAGGCTGTTGTCTCCCCCACCCTGTTTATGGCGGTCGCCCCCCCACCCAGCCTAGTGCTGTCACCCCCTGCTCTGCCTAGTGCTATCCCTCCCGCCCAGTGGTGTCCCCCCTGTTCCATCAAGTGCTATCCCCCTGCTCCGCCTAGGGCTGTCGCCCCCTGCCCCGACTAGGGTTGCCCCTCCACTCCCTCTAGTACTAGTCCCTTGCTACGCCTAGTGCTACCCCCCCCCCCGGCTCTGCCTAGTGCTATCCCCCCTTCCTAGTGCTGTCCCCCCAACTCATCTAGTGTTATCCCCCTGCTACGTCTAGTGCTATCCCCCCGCTACGTCTAGTGCGATCCCCACACTCCGCCTAGTGCTATCCCCCCGCTCCGCCTAGAGCTATCCCCCCTCTCTGCCTAGTGCTATCCCCCCAGCTCCGCCTAGGGCTGTGACCCCCCACCCTGACTACAGTTGTTGCCCCCCCCGCTCCGCCTAGTGCTGTCCCCCCGCTTTGCCAAGGGTTGTTGCTCCCTGTCTCCGTCTAGTGCTATCCCCCTGCTCCGTGTAGTGCTATCCCCCCATGCTCTGCCTAGTGCTATGCCCCCCCTCCCAGTGCTGTCCCCCTGGCTCTGTCTAGTGCTATCCTCCCGCTCTGCCTAGTGCTATTCCCCTCAGCTCTGCCTAGTGCTGTCGCCCCCGCCCCCCAGCCCTGCCTTGGGTTATCGCCCCCCCCCGCCCTGCCTTGGGCTATTGCCCCCCCCGATCCGCCTAGGGCTATCGGCCCCCCAACCCCTGCCTCGCCTAGTGCTGTCGTCCGCCCGCCTGGCCTAGTGCTATCCCCCCCAGCCTGGCCTAGTGCTATCCCCCCCTGCTCCGCCTAGTGCTATCCCCCCCCGCTCCGCCTAGTGCTACACCCTCACTCCGCCTAGTGCTATCCCCCCCGCTCCATCTAGGGCTATCCCCCCCATGCGCTGCCAAGGGCTGTCACCCCCATTCTCCACCTAGTGCTATCCCCCCCTGCTCCACCTAGTCCTATCCCCCCACTCCATCTACTGTTATCCCCCCACTCTGCCTAAGGCTGTTGCCACCCACCCCACCTAGGGCTGTCGCCCCCCCCCACCCCACCTAGGGCTGTCGCCCCCTGCCCCACCTAGGCCTGTCACCCACCTCCCCACCTAGGGCTGTCGCCCACCTCCCCACCTAGGGCTCTCGCCCACCTCCCCACCTAGGGCTGTCACCCCCCACCCCGCCTAGTGCTGTCGCCCCCCTGCCTAGTGCTGTCACCACCGCCCCACCTAGTGCTGTTGCCCCCCCGCCCCGCCTAGTGCTGTCACCCCTCTGCCCCACCTAGGCCTGTCGCCCCCCGCCCTGCCTAGTCCTAGGCAGCCCTCCTAGGGCTGTAGCACCCCAGCTCCGTCTAGTGCTATCCCCCCACTCCGTCTAGTGCTATCCCCCCGCTCCGTCTAGTGCTACCCCCCTCTCTGTCCAGTGCTACCCCCCCACTCCGTCTAGTGCTATCCCCCCACTCCGCCTAGGGCTGTCACCCCCTACCTAGTGCTATTCCCTCCGCCTAGTGCTGTCACCCCTGCTCCGTCTAGGGCTATCCCCCGGTGCCGCCTACTGCTATCCCCCCACTCCGCCTACTGCTATCACCCCGCTCCATCTAGTGCTATCCCCCCGCTCCGCCTAGTGCTATCCCTCCTGCTCTGCCTAGTGCTATCCCCCCCGCCTAGTGCTGTCCCCCTGGCTCCGTCTAGTGCTGTCCCCCCTGCTCTGCCTAGTGCTATCACCCCTGCCTAGTGTTATCCCCCCGCTCTGTCTAGTGCTATCCCCCCGCCCCATCTAGTGCTATCCCCCCGCTCCTTCTAGTGTTATCCCCCCACTCCGTCTAGTGCTATCCCCCCGCTTCGCCTAGTACTATCCCCCCCTGCTGTGCCTAGTGCTATCCACCCCGCCTAGTGCTGTCTCCCCCCGCCCCACCTAGTGCTATCCCCCCTGCCCTGCCTAGTGCTATCCCCTGCTCCGCCTAGGGCTGTCGCCCCCTACCCCGACTAGGGTTGTTGCCCCCGCGCCCCGCCCAGTGCTGTCGCCCCCCGCCCCACCTAGGGCTGTCGCCCCCCCAACCCCGCCTAAGGCTGTCGCCCCCCCTCCCCGCCTAGACCTGTCGCCTTCCGCCTAGTGCTGTCTCCCCGGCTCTGCCTAGTGCTGTCCCCCCCGATCCGTCTAGTGCTGTCGCCCCCTGCCCAGCCTAGAGCTGTTGCCCCCCGCCCCGCCTAGAGCTGTTGCCCCTTGCCCTGCCTAGGGCTGTCCCCCCCGCTCCATCTAGTGCTATCCCTCTGACCCACCTAAGGCTGTCACCCCCGCCCTGCCTAGGGCTGTCACCCCCTGCCCTGCCTAGTGCTATCCACCCCGCTCTGCCTAGTGCTATCCCCCTTCTCTGCCTAGTGCTCTCCCCCCGCTCCCTCTAGTGCTGTCCCCCTGCCCCGCCTAGGGCTGTTGCCGCCCGCCCCGTCGAGTACTGTTACTTCTGCTCCACCTAGTGCTATCACCCCCTCCTCTCTCCTAGTGCTGTCGCCACCCGCCCTGCCTAGTGCAGTTGCCCCCCCGCCCCACCTAGTGCTGTTGCCCCTCTGCCCCTCCTAGTGCTGTCACCCCCCACCCCGCCTAGTGCTGTCACCCCCCACCCCTCCTAGGGCTGTCGCCCCCCCACCCCTCCTAGGGCTGTCGCCCCCTACCCCTCCTAGGGCTGTCGCCCCCTGCCTCACCTAGGGCTGTCACCCCCACCCCGCCTAGGGTTGTCGCCCCCCACTCCGCCTACTGCTGTCACCCCCCTGCCCCGCCTACTTCTGTCCCCCCCCGCCCGGCCTCGTGCTGTGACCCCCTGCTCCACCTAGTGTTGTGGACCCGGCCCGGCCTAGTACTGTCGCCCCCCGCCCGACCTAGGGATGTTGCCCCCGCACCCCTCCTAGTGCTGTCGCTCCCCCCACCCACCTGGGGCTGTCTCCCTCCCACCCCACCTAGTGCTATCCCCACACTCTGTCTAGTGCTATCCCCCGGCTCCGTCTAGTGCTATCCCCCCACCCCGACTAGGGTTGTCACCCCGCGCCTCCACTAGGGATGTCGCCCCCCCCACCTAGTGTTGTCTCCCCCCCCGCCCCCACCCACCCACCTGGGGCTGTCTCCCCCCCCGCCCGGCCTAATGCTATCCTCCTCTCTCAGCCTAGTGCTATCCCCCCTGCTCAGCCTAGTGCTGTCCCCCCGGTCTGCCTAGTGCTATCCCCCCGCTTCGTCTAGGGCTATCCCCCCGCCCTGACTAGGGTTGTCGCCCCCCTCCCCGCCTAGGGCTGTCGCCCCCCCCCCGTCTACTGCTATCCCCCCGCTCCATCTAATGCTATTCCCTTGCCCCACCTAGGGCTGTCACCCCCTGCCCTGCCTAGGGCTGTTGCCCCCTGCTCTGTCTAGTGTTATCCTTCCACTCTGTCTAGTGTTATCCCCTGCTCCGCATAGTGTTGTTGCCCCCCGCCCCGCCTACGTGTGTCACCCCCGCCCCGCCTAGTGCTATCCCCCCCACTCCATCTACTGCTATCCCCCTGACCCGCCTAGGGCTGTTGCCCCCGCCCTGCCTAGGGCTGTCGCCGCCCCCCCACCCCGCCTAGTGCTATCCCCCCAGCTCTTCCTAGTGCTATCCCCTCCATTCTCCCTAGGGCTATCCTGCCTGCCCACCCTAGTGCTATCACCCCGGCTCTGCCTAGTGCTATCCCACCGCTCCGCCAAGTGCTATCCCCCTGCTCTGTCTACTGCTGTCGCCCCCCACCCTCCGTCTACTGCAATCCCCCCTCTCTGTCTAGTGCAATTCCCTCACCCCGCCTAGGGCTGTCTCCCACCCGCCCGGCCTAGGGCTGTCGCCCCACCCCTGCCCCGCTCCTTCTAGTGCTATCCCCCCCACTCCGCCTAGTGCTGTCACTCCCCCACCCTGCATGGGGCTATCGCCTCCCCGCCCCACCTAGGGCTGTCACCCCCCCCCCCGGCCCCGCCTAGGGCTGTTGCCCCCCCGGCCCACCTAGGGCTGTCACGCCCCAGCCCCCCAGGCTGTCTCCCCCAGCCTCGCCTAGTGCTATCCCCGCCTGCTCTGCCCAATGTTATCCCCCACCTGCTCTGCCCAGTGTTGTCCCCCACCTGCTCTGCCCAGTGCTACCCCCCCAGCTCTGCCCAGTGCTATCTCCCCAACTCGGCCCAGTGCTCTCCCCCCCACTCTGCCTAGTGCTATCCCCCCCCACTCTGCCTAGTGCTATCCCCCATGCTCTGCAAATTGCTCTGCTCCCCACCTAGTGCTATCTCCCCCCGCCTAGTGCTATACCCCCCACTCTGCCTAGTGCTGTCCCCCCATTCCGCCTAGTACTGTCCCCCCCACTCCATCTAGTGCTACCACCCTATGCTCTGCCTAGTGTTATCCCCCCCTGCTCTGCCTAGTGTTATCCCCCTCTGCTCTGCCTAGTGCTATCCCCCACTGCTCTGCCTAGTGCTATCCCCCACTGCTCTGCCTAGTGCTATCCCCCACTGCTCTGCCTAGTGCTGTCCCTCCAGCTTCGCCTAGTGCTGTCCCCCCCAGCTCCGCCTAGTTCTATCCCCTGCCCCACCGCTCTGCCTAGTGCTGTCACCCCCCACCCCGCCTAGGGCTGTTGCCCACTGCCCCACCTAGGGCTGTTGCCCACTGCCCCACCTAGGGCTGTCGCCCACTGCCCCGCCTAGTGCTGTCGCCCCCGGCCCCGCCTGGGGCTGTCACGCCTCTGCCCCACCTAGGGCTGTAACCACCCCGCCCCGCCAAGGGTGGTCGTCCCCCCTGCCCCGCCTAGGATTGTCACCCCCCGCCCCACCTAGAGTTTTCCCCCAGCTCTGTGTAGTGCTATCCCCCCTCCCCACCTAGGGCAGTTGCCCCTCACCCCACCGAGGGCTGTTGGCTCCCCGCCCCGCCTAGGGCTGCCTCCCCCCCACCGCCCTGCCTAGTGCTATCCCACCCGCCCCGCCTTGTGCTATCCCCCCTCTCCGTCTAGTGCTATCTCCCTGACCCGACTAGGGCTGTCGCCCCCCACCCTGCCTAGGGCTGTCGGCTCCCCGCCCCAGCTATGGCTGTCGGCCCCCCGCCCCGCCTAAGGCTGCCCCCCCACCCGCTCCACCTAGTGCTACCCCCCCACTCCATCTACTGCTACCCCCCCCCCCGCTCCGTCTAGTGCAATCCCCTCAACCCGCCTAGGGGTGTCACCACCCCGCTCCTTCTAGTGTTATCCTCCCACTCCGTCTAGTGTTATCCCCCGGCTCTGCCTAGTGCTGTCACCCCCGCCCCCCACCCTGCATGGGGCTGTCGCCCCCCCCTCGCCTAGGGCTATCGCCCCTCTTCTCCGTCTACTGCTATCTCCCTGCTCTGTCCAGTGCTATTCCCTTGCCCCACCTAGGGCTGTCACCCCCCTCCCCGCCTAGGGCTGTCATCCCCTGCTCCGTCTAGTGTTATCCTTCCACTCCGTCTAGTTTTATCCCCTTGCTCCTCCTAGTGCTGTCCCCCCCCCACCCCTCATGGGGCTGTCGCCCCCCACCCCGCTTAGAGCTGTCACCCCCTGCCCCACCTAGGGTGTCACCCCCACCCCGCCTAGTGCTATCCCCTCACTCCGTCTCGTGCTATCCCCCTGACCCACCTGGGGCTGTCGCCCCCATCCTGCCTAGGGCTTTTGCACCCCCCGCCCCGCCTAGTGCTATCCACCCCACTCTTCCTAGTGCTATCCCCTCCACTCTCCCTAGTGCTATCCCCCCGCCCAGCCTAGTGCTCTCCCCACCCCCACCCCGCTCTGCCTAGTGCTATCTCACTGCTCTGTCCACTACTATCCCCCCGCCCCACCTAGGGCTGTCGCCCCCACTTCCTGCTCCATCTACTGCTATCCGCCACTCCATCTAGTGCAATCCCCTCGCCCCGCCTAGGGCTGCCGCCCCCCAGCCCGGCCTAAAGCTGTTGCCCCCCACCCCCCAGCTCCTTCTAGTGTTATCCTCCCGCTCTGTCTAGTGTTATCCCTCCGCTCCACCTAGTGCTGTCTCCCCCCCAACCCTGCAAGGGGCTATCGCCCCCACCCCCCCGGCCCCGCCTGGGGCTGTCGCCTCCCCCTGCCCCACCTAGGGCTGTCACGCCCCGCCTAGGGCTGTCTCCCTCAGCCCCGCCTAGTGCTATCCCCCCCCACTCTGCCTAGTGCTATCCCCCCCACCGCCCAGTGCTATCCTCCCTGCTCTGCCTAGTGCTGTCCCCCCTGCTCTGTCTAGTGCTATCCCCCCCTGCTCTGCCGAGTGCTATGCTCCCCGCCTAGTGCTATCTCCCCCTGCCTAGTGCTATACGCCCCGCTCTGCCTAGTGCTATCCCACCGCTCCGCATAGTGCTATCCCCCCGCTACGTCTAGTGCTATCGCCCTGCTCCACCTAGTGCTATCCCCCCATGCTCTGCCTAGTGCTATCCCCCCATGCTCTGCCTAGTGCTATCCCCCCATGCTCTGCCTAGTGCTATCCCCCCATGCTCTGCCTAGTGCTGTCCCCCCAACTTTGCCTAGTGCTATTCCACCCCGCTCTGCCTAGTGCTGTCGCCCCCCGCCCTGCCTAGGGCTGTCGCCCCCCCACCCCCCGTGCGCTGCCTAGTGCTATCCCACCCACTCCATCTAGTGCTATCCCCCCCTCCGCCTAGGGCTTTCCCACGGCTGCGTCTACTGCTATCCCCCCATCCTGCCTTGGGCTGTCACCCCCCTTCTCCGTCTACTGCTAGCCCCCTGCTCCATCTAGTGCTATTCCCTCGCTCCACCTAGGGCTGTCGCCCCCCGCCCCACCTAGAGCTGTCGCCCCCTGCTCCGTCTAGTGTTATCCTTCCACTTGGCTTGTGTTAACCCCCTCTCTGCCTAGTGCTGTCACCCCCCCACCCCGAATGGGGCTGTTACCCCCCACCCAGCCTAGGGCTGTCGCCCCCCGCCTGTCCTATTGCTATCCCCGCTCTCCATCTAGTGCTATCCCCCCGCCCCGCCTAGGGCTGTCGGGCCCCGCCCCGCATAGGGCTGCCGACCCCCCCGGCCCTACCTAGTGCTATCCCACCCGCTTCGCCTAGTGCTATCCCCCTGCTCCGCCTAGTGCTTTCCCACTGCTCCGTCTACTGCTATCTCCCCCGCCCCGCCTTGGGCTGTCGCCCCCCTCCCCGACTAGGGCTGTCTCCCCCCCACTTCCTGCTCCATCTACTGCTATCCCCCGCTCCATCTAGTGCAATCCCCTCACCCCGCCTAGGGGTGTTGCTCCCCTCCCCGCCTTTGCCTGTCGCCCACCCCCATCTACTGCTATCCCCCTGCTCCATCTAGTGCTGTTCCCTTGCTCCACCTAGGGCTGTCGCCCCCTGCCCCGCCTAGGGCTGTTGCCCCTTGCTCTGTCTAGTGTTATCCTTCCACTCTGTGTAGTGTTATCCCCCCACTCTGTGTAGTGTTATCCCCCACTCCGCATAGTGCTGTTGCCCCCTGCCCCGCCTATGTGTGTCACCCCCGCCCCGCCTAGTGCTATCCCCCCAGCTCTTCCTAGTGCCATCCCCTCCACTCTCCCTAGTGCTATCCCCCCCAGCTCTTCCTAGTGCTATCCCCGCCACTCTCCCTAGTGCTATCCCCCTGCCCAGCCTAGTGCTATCACCCCCGCTCTTCCTAGTGCTATCCCATCGCTCTGCCAAGTGCTATCCCCCTGCTCTGTCTACTGCTATCCCCTCTGCCCCACCTTGGGCAGTCACCCACCACCCCGCCTAAGGTTGTCGCCACCCCCCCCCCCAGCTCCGTCTACTGCAATCCCCCTGCTCCGTCTACTGCTATCCCCTCTCTCTGTCTAGTGCAATTCCCTCACCCCGCCGAGGGCTGTCTCCCACCCACCCGGCCTAGGGCTGTCGCCCCCCCAGCCGCACCCCGCTCCTTCTAGTGTTATCCTCCCACTCCATCTAGTGTTATCCCCCCCACTCCGCCTAGTGCTGTCACTCCCCCACCCTGCATGGGGCTGTCGCCTCCCCGCCCAACCTAGGGCTGTCACACACCCCCGGCCCCGCCTAGGGCTGTTGCCCCCCTGCCATGCCTAGGGCGGTCACGCCCCCCCCCCCCCCAGGGCTGTCTCCCCCAGCCTCGCCTAGTGCTATCCCCGCCTGCTCTGCCCAGGGTTATCCCCCACCTGCTCTGCCCAGTGCTATCCCCCCCCGCTCTGCCCAGTGCTATCCCCCTACTCTGCCTAGTGCTATCCCCCTGCTCTGCTGAGTGCTATGCTCCTCGCCTAGTGCTATCTCCCCCCGCCTAGTGCTATACCCTCGCTCTGCCTAGTGCTGTCCCCCCCGTTCCGCCTAGTGCTATTCCCCTGCTCCATCTAGTGCTACCACCCTATGCTCTGCCTAGTGTTATCCCCCCCTGCTCTGCCTAGTGCTATCCCCCACTGCTCTGCCTAGTGCTGTCCCCGCAGCTCCGCCTAGTGCTATCCCCCCCCGCTCTGCCTAGGGCTGTTGCCCCCCACCCTGGCTAGGGCTGTCGCCCACTGCCCCGCCTAGGGCTGTCGCCCCCTGCCCCACCTGGGGCTGTTGCCACCCGCCCAGCCTGGGGCTGTCATGCCCCCGCCCCACCTAGGGCTGTAACCGCCCCACCTAGGGTGGTCATCACCCCTGTCCCGCCTAGTGTTTTCCCCCAGCTCTATGTAGTGCTATCCCCCCTCCCTGCCTAGGGCAGTTGCCCCCCACCCCGCCAAGGGCTGTCGGAACCCCACCCTGCCTAGGGCTGTCGGCCCCCACCGCCCTGCCTAGTGCTATCCCACCTGCCCCACCTTGTACTATCCCCCGGCTCAGTCTAGTGCTATCCCCCTGACCCGACTAGGGCTGTCGCTCCCCTCCCCGCCTATGGCTGTCGGCCCCCCGCCCTGCCTAAGGCTTTCCCCCCCAGCCTAGTGCTATCCCACCCGCTCCGCCAAGTGCTATCCCCATGCTCCGTCTAGTGCAATCCCTTCACCCCGCCTAGGGCTGTCACCACCCCACTCCTTCTAGTGTTATCCTCGTGCTCCGTCTAGTGTTATCCCCCCGCTCTGCCTAGTGCTGTCAACCCACCACCCTGCATGGGGCTGTCGCCCCCATCTCTGCCTAGGGCTATCGCCCCTCTTCTCCATCTACTGCTATCTCCCTGCTCCGTCAAATGCTATTCCCTCGCTCCTCCTAGGGCTGTCGCCCCCCGCCCCGCCTAGTGCTGTCATGCCCTGCTTCTCTAGTGTTATCCTTCCACTCCGCTAGTGTTAACCACTGCTCTGCCCAGTGCTGCCACCCCCCCCCCCCCGAATGGGGCTGTCGCCACCCACCCTGCCTAGGGCTATCCCCCCTCTCCATCTAGTGCTATCCTCCTGCCCTGCCTAGGGCTGTCCCCCACTGCCCCGCCTAGGGCTGTCACCACCCGCCCCGCCTAGGGCTGTCGACCCCCCACCCCGCCTAGGGCTGTCGGCCCCCTGCCCCGCCTAGGGCTGTCGGCCCCCTGCCCCGCCTAGGGCTGTCGGCCCCCCGCCCCGCCTAGGGCTGTCGGCCCCCCGCCCCCTCTAGGGCTGTCGGCCCCCCGCCCCCTCTAGGGCTGTCGGCCCCCCGCCCCCTCTAGGGCTGTCGCCCCCCCCCGCCCTGCCTAGTGCTATCCCACCCATTTCGCCTAGTGCTATCCCCCCACTCCGCCTAGTGCTTTCCCACCACTCCGTCTACTGCTATCTCATCGCCTCCCCTCTCCATCTACTGCTATCCCCCGGCTCCGTCTAGTGCTATTTCCTCGCTCCACCTAGGGCTGTCGCCCCCTGCTCCGTCTAGTGTTATCCTTCCACTCCGCTAGTGTTAACCCCCGCTCCGCCTAGTGCTGCCACCGCCCCCCCCCACCCCGAATGGGGCTCTTGCCCCCCGCTCCGCCTAGTGCTATCCCCCCTCTCCGTCTAGTGCTATCCCTCTGCCCCACCTAGGGCTGTCACCCCCAACCCTGCCTAGGGCTGTCACCCCCCACCCCGCCTAGGGCTGTCGCCCCCCGCCCTGCCTAGTGCTATCCCTCCTCTCCATCTAGTGCTATCCCCCTGGCGCCCCTAGGGCTGTCACCCCCCACCCGCCTAGGGCTGTCGGTCCCCCGCCCCGCCTAGGGCTGTCGGTCCCCCACCCCGCCTAGGGCTGCCGGCCCCCCGCCCCGCCTAGGGCTGTCGGCCTCCCGCCCCGCCTTGGGCTGTCGGCCACCCGCCCCCTCTAGGGCTGTCGCCCCCAGCCCCCCGGCCCTGCCTAGTGCTATCCCACACGCTTCGCCTAGTGCTATCCCCTCACTCCGCCTAGTGCTTTCCCACCAGTCCATCTACTGCTATCCCCCTGCCCCGCCTTGGGCCGTCGCCCCCTGCTCCGTCTAGTGTTATCCATCCAATCTGCTAGTGTTAAACCACGCTCTGTCTACTGCTATCACCGCCCCCCCCCACCCCGAATGGGGCTGTCACCCCACACCCCGCCTAGTGCTATCCCCCCTCTCCATCTAGTGCTATTCCCCCGCCCTGCCTAGGGCTGTCACCCCCCGCCCTGCCTAGGACTGTCACCACCCTCCCCGCCTAGGGCTGTCGGTCTCCCGCCCCGCCTAGGGCTGTTGGTCCCCCACCCCGACTAGAGCTGTAGGTCCCCCGCCCCGCCTAGGGCTGCCCCACCTAGGGCTGTCACCCCCCACCCCGCCTAGGGCTGTCGGCCCCCCGTCCCACCTAGGGCTGTCGGCTCCCCGTCCCACCTAGGGCTGTCGGCCCCCCACCCCTCCTTGGGCTGTTGGCCACCCACCCCCTCTAGGGCTGTTGCGCCCCCCCCCGCCCTGATTAGTGCTATCCCACCCGCTTCACCTAGTGCTATCCCCCCACTCTGCCTAGTGCTTTACCACTGCTCCATCTACTGCTATCCCCCTGCCCCGCCTTGGGCTGTCGCCCCCCTCCCCGCCTAGGTCTATCGCCCCCCCGCCCCCCGTCTACTGCTATCTCCCTGCTCCGTGTAGTGCTATTCCCTCGCTCCACCTAGGGCTGTCGACCCCCGCCCCATCTAGTGTTAACCTTCCACTCCGCTAGTGTTAACCCCCACCCCATCTAGTGCTATCCCCCCTCTCCGTCTAGTACTACACCCCCGCCCCGCCTAGGGCTGTCACCCCCTGCCCCGCCTAGGGCTGTCGGCCCCCCGGCCCGCCTAGGGCTGTCGCACCCCCTGGCCTGGGGCTGTTGCCCCCCGCCCCGCCTAGGGTTTTCACACACACCCCGCCCCGCCCCGCATAGGGCTGTCGCCCCCGCTCCACCTAGTGTTATCCCCCCGCTCCACCTAGGGCTGTCACTCCCCCACCCCGCCTAGGCTGTCGCCCCCCCCCCCACCTCTCCTAGTTCTGTCGCCCCCCCACCTCACCTCGTGCTATCCCCGCCGCTCTACCTAGTGCTACCCCCTCGCTCTGTCTACTGCTATCCCCCTGCCCTGCCTAGGGCTGTTCCCCCCCTCGCCCCGCCTAGGGCTGTCACCCCCCCCCACTCCACCTAGTGCTATCCCCCCCACTCCATCTAGTGTTATCCCCCTGCTTTGCCTAGGGCTGTCGCTCCCACACTCCGCCTAGGGCTGTCACACCCTGCCTCGCCTAGTGCTGTCATCCCCCTGCTCCGCCTAGTGCTATCCACCCGCTCTGCCTAGTGCTGTCCCCCCACTCCTCCTAGTGCTATCTCCCCCGCCTAGTGCTATCCCCCCTGCCTAGTGCTGTCCCTCCCTGGCTCTAGCTAGGGCTGTCGCCCCCCACCCCACCTAGGGCTGTCGCCCCCTGCCCCGCCTAGGGCTGTCGCCCACCGCCCCGCCTAGGGTTATCTTGCCCGCCACGCCGCCTAGGGCTGTCAACCCCCAGCCCCGACTAGTGCTATCCCCCGGCTCTGCCTAGTGCTATCCCCCCCGCACTGCCTAGTGCTATCCCCCTGCTCCGACTAGGGTTGTCTCCTCCTTGCTCTGTCTAGTGCTATCCCCTCCTGCTCTTCCTAGTGCTATTCCCCGCACTGCCTAGGGCTGTCGCTCCCCCACTCCGTCTAGTGCTGCTCCCCCGCTCCGTCTAGTGCTACCCTCCCGCTCCGTCCAGTGTTATCCCACCCACCCCGCCTAGGGCTGTCACCCCCCCCGTCTAGTGCTGTTGCCCCCCGCCCCGCCTAGGGCTGTCACCCCCCCACCCTGCCCCCATAGGGCTGTTGCCCCCCGCTCCATCTAGTGTTATCCCCCACTCCATCTAGTGTTATCCCCCCGCTCTGCCTAGGGCTGTCGTCCCCCACCCCACCTAGGGCTGTCGCCCCCTCCTCTCCTAGTTCTGCCGCCCCCCCACCTCACCTAGTGCTATCCCCGCCACTCTGCCTAGTGTTATCCCTGCTGCTCTGCCTAGTGCTATCCCCCAGCTCTGTCTAGTGCTAACCCCCCGCCCCGCCTAGGGCTGTCGCCCCCCCGCTCCACCTAGTTCTGTCCTCCTCTCCACCTAGTGCTATCCCCCCACTCCATCTAGTGTTATCCCCCTGCTCTGCCTAGGGCTGTCGCCCCCACACCCCGCCTAGGGCTGTCACATCCCGCCTTGCCTAGTGTTGTCACCCCCCTGCCTCGACTAGTGCTATCCCCCCCGCTTCGCCTAGTGCTATCCACCTGCTCTGCCTAGTGCTGTCCCCCCACTCCTCCTAATGCTATCACCCCACTCCGACTAGTGCTGTCCCCCGACTCCTCCTAGTGCTATCCCCCCACTCCGACTAGTGCTATCCCCCAGCTCTGTCTATTGCTATCCTCCCACTCCGCCTAGGGCTGTCGCCCCCTGCCCCGACTAGGGTTGTTGTCCCCCCGCTCCATCTAGTGCTATCCCTCTTCTCTGCCTAGTGCTATCCCCCCCCCCGGTGCTGTCTCCCCCTCCCCTGTCTCAATCTAGTGCTATCCCCCGGCTCCACCTAGTGCTTTCCCACTGCTCTGTTTACTGCTATCCCCCCGCCCCGCCTTGGGCTGTCGCCCCCGCCCCCACCTAGAGCTGTTGCGTGCCCCCCACTCCATCTACTGCTATCCCCCAGCTCCGTCTAGTGCTATTCCCTTGCTCCACCTAGGGCTGTCGCCCCCCGCCCTGCCTAGGTCTGTTGCCCCCTGCTTCGTCTAGTGTTATCCTTCCACTCCGTCTAGTTTTATCCCCCCGCTCCGCCTAGTGTTGTCACCCCCAGACCCCGAATGGGGCTGTCTCCCCCCGCCTCGCCTTGTGCTGCTGGCCACCTGCCCCGCCTAGGGCTGTAGCCCGCCCCCCACCTCGCCTAGTGCTACCCCCGCCCCGCCTTGGGCTTACGGCCCCCTTCCCCGCCTAGGGCTGTCGCCCCTCCACCCTTGTCTACTGCTATCTTCCCGCTCCATCTAGTGCTATTCCCTCGCTCCACCTAGGGCTGTCGCCCCCCGCCCCGCCTAGGGCTGTCGCCCCGTGCTCCATCTAGTGTTATCCTTCTACTCCATCGAGTGTTATACCCCCGCTCCGCCTAGTGCTGTCAACCCCCCCCCCACCCCGCATCGGGCTGTCGCCCCCTGTCCCGCCTAGAGGTGTCATCCCCACCCCGCTTAGTGCTATCCCCCCGCTCCATCTAGTGCTATCTCCCTGACCCCCCTAGGGCTGTCGCCCCCAGCCCTGCCTAGGGCTGTCGCCCCCCAACCCCACTTAGTGCTATCCCCCCGCTCCATCTAATGCTATCCCCCTGACGCCCCTAGGGCTGTCGCCCCCCGCCCTGCCTAGGGCTGTCGCCCCCTCCCCCCACCCCGTGTAGTGCTATCCCCCCTGCTCTGCCTAGTGCTATCCCCCCACTCTGCCTAGTGCTATCCCACCCCTCCGCCTAGTGCTCTGTCTACTGCTATCCCCCCGCCCCACCTTGGGCCGTCACCCCCCGTCCTGCCTAGGGCTGTCGCCCCCACCCAGCTCCATCTACTGCTATCCCCCCACTCCATCTACTGCTATCCCCCCGCTCCGTCTAGTGCAGTCCCCTCGCCCGGCCTAGGGCTGTTGCCCCCCAGCTCCTTCTAGTGTTATCCTCCCACTTCGTCTAGTGTTATCTCCCTGCTCCGCCTAGTGCTGTCACTCCCCCACCCTGCATGGGGCTGTCGCTCCCCTGCCCCACCTACGGCTGTCACCCCCCCTGCCCTGCCTAGGGCTGTTGTCCCCACCCGCCCCGCCTAGGGCTATCGCTCCCCGCCCTCCCAGGGCTGTCTCCCCCAGCCCCGCCTAATGCTATCCCCCCCTGCTCTGCCCAGTGCTATCCCCCCTGCTCTGCCCAGTGCTATCTCCCCTTGCTCTGCCCAGTGCTATTCTCCCTTGCTCTGCCCAGTGCTATCCCCCCTGCTCTGCCCAGTGCTATCCCCCCCTGCTCTGTCCAGTGTTATCCCCCCTGCTGTGCCCAGTGCTATCCCCCCTGCTGTGCCCAGTGCTATCCCCCCCTGCTCTGCCCAGTGCTATCCCCCCCCTGCTCTGCCCAGTGCTATCCCCCCCTGCTCTACCCAGTGCTATCCCCACCTGCTCTGCCCAGTGCTATCCCCCTCTTCTGTGCCCAGTGCTATCTCCCCAACTCTGCTCAGTGCTATCCCCCCCGGATCTGCCTAGTGCTATCCCCCCTATTCTGCTTAGTGCTATCCCCCCTACCCCCGCTCTGCCTAGTGTTATCTCCCATGCTCTGCAGAGTGCTATGCTCCCCACCTAGTGCTAGCTCCCCCGGCCTAGTGCTGTACCCCCCACTCTGCCTAGTGCTGTCCCCCCGTTCTGCCTAGTGCTATACCACTGCTCCGTCTAGTGCTACCCCACCATGTTCTGCCTAGTGCTATCCCCCCTGCTCTACCTAGTGCTATCCCCCCCCACTCTGTCTAGCGCTATCCCCCCTGCTCTGCCGAGTGCTATGCTCCCCACCTAGTGCTATCTCCCCCCTCCTAGTGCTATATGCCCCACTCTGCCTAGTGCTGTCCCCCTGTTCCGCTTAGTGCTATCCCTCCGCTCCACGTAGTGCTATGCCCCCACTCTGTCTAGTGCTATCCCCCTGCTCCGCCTAGTGCTACCCCCCCATGCTCTGCCTAGTGCTATCCCCCCATGCTCTGCCTAGTGCTATCCCCCCTGCTCTGCCTAGTGCTATCCCCCCTGCTCTGCTTAGTGCTGTCCCCCCAGCTCTGCCTAGTGCTGTCCCCCCAGCTCCATCTAGTGCTATTCCACCCGGCTCTGCCTAGTGCTGTCGACCCCCGCCCTGCCTAGTGTTGTCATCCCCCGCCCCGCCTAGGGCTGTCGCCCCCCCACCCGCCGTGCGCTGCCTAGTGCTATCCCTCCCTCTCCATCTAGTGCTATCCCCCCGCTCCGCCTAGGGCTTTCCCACGGCTCCGTCTACTGCTATCCCCCCATCCCACCTTGGGCTGTCACCCCCCTCCCCACCTAGGGCTGTCACCCCCCTTCTCCGTCTACTGCTAGCCCCCCCGCTCCATCTAGTGCTATTCCCTCGCTCCACCTAGGGCTGTTGCCCCCCACCCCACCTAGAGCTATCGCCCCCTGCTTCGTCTAGTGTTATCCTTCCACTCCGCTAGTGTTAACCCCCGCTCTGCCTAGTGCTGTCACCCCCCACCCCACCCCGAATGGGGCTGTTACCCCTACACCGCCTAGGGATGTCGCCCCCCGCCCGGCCTATTGCTATCCCCGCTCTCTGTCTAGTGCTATCCCTCCGCCCCGCCTAGGACTGTCAGCCCCCCACCCCACCTAGGGCTGTCAGCTCCCCTGCCCCTGCCTAGTGCTATCCCACCCGCTTTGCCTAGTGCTATCCCCCTGCTCCGCCTAGTGCTTTCCCACTGCTCCGTCTACTGCTATCCTCCCACCCTGCCTTGGGCTGTTGCCCCCCTCCCCGCCTGGGGCTGTCGCCCCGCCAGTCTACTGCTATCCCCCTGCTCCGTCTAGTGCTATTCCCTTGCTCCACCTAGAGCTGTCGCCCCCTGCCCCGCCTAGGGCTGTTGCCCCCTGCTCTGTCTAGTGTTATCCTTCCACTCTGTCTAGTATTATCCCCCACTCTGCCTAGTGCTGTCACACCCCCCACCCCGCATGGGGCTGTTGACCCCCGCCCCGCCTACGTGTGTCATCCCCGTCCTGCCTAGTGCTATCCCCCCCGCTCCGTCTAGTGCTATCCCCATGACCCGCCTAGGGCTGTTGCCCCCGCCCTGCCTAGGGCTGTCGCCCCCCCCTACCGCCCCGCCTAGTGCTATCCCCCCCG
This sequence comes from Tachyglossus aculeatus, assembly GCF_015852505.1. Classification (NCBI taxonomy): domain Eukaryota; kingdom Metazoa; phylum Chordata; class Mammalia; order Monotremata; family Tachyglossidae; genus Tachyglossus; species Tachyglossus aculeatus. The sequence goes on from NW_024045088.1 coordinate 130,505, forward strand.
CTCCTCTAGTGCTATCCCCCTGACCAACCTAGGGCTGTTGCCCCCCGCCATGCCTAGGGCTGTCGCCCCCACCCCCCAGCTCCTTCTAGTGTTATCCTTCCACTCCATCTAGTGTTATCCCCCCAACTCTGCCTAGTGCTGTCCCCCCAGCTTCAACTAGTGCTGTCCCCCCAGCACCGCCTAGTGCTATCCCCACCCTGCTCTGCCTAGTGCTGTCGCCCCCCACCCCGCCTAGGGCTGTCGCCCACTGCCCCGCCTAGGGCTGTCGCCCCCGGCCCCACCTGGGGCAGTTGCCCCCGGCCCCGCCTGGGGCGGTCGTCCCCCCCTGCTCCACCTAGGGCTGTCCCCCCACGCCTAATGTTTTCCCCCAGCTCTGTGTAATGCCATCCCTCCTCCCCGCCTAGGGCGGTTGCCCCCCACCCCGCCTAGGGCTGTCGCCCCCCACCGCCCTGCCTAGTGCTATCCCACCCACCCTGCCTCGTGCTATCCCCCCGCTCCGTCCAGTGCTAACTCCCTGACCTGACTAGGGCTGTCGGCTCCCCTCTCCTCCTATGGCTGTCGGCCCCCCGCCCCGCCTAGGGCTGTCGGCCCCCCCACCCCGCCTAAGGCTGTTTCCCCCCCACCAGCCCTGCCTAGTGCTATCCCACCCACTCCACCTAGTGCTATCCTCCCACTCTGTCTACTGCTATCCCCCTGCTCCGTCTAGTGCAATCCCCCCGCTCTGCCTAGTGCTGTCACCCCCCCCAACCCTGCATGGGGCTATCGCCCCCCTCCCCGCCTAGGGCTGTCACCCCCTGCTCTGTCTAGTGATATCCTTCCACTCCGCTAGTGCTAACCCCTGCTCCACCTAGTGCTGCCACCCCCCCACCCCACCTAGGGCTGTCGCCTCCCGCCCTGCCTAGTGCTATCCCCCTCTCCGTCTAGTGCAATCCCCCTGCCCCGCCTAGCACTGTCACGCCCCGCCCCACCTAGGGATGTCACCCGCCGCCCCGCCTAGGGCTGTCGGCCCCCTGCCCCACCTAGGGCTGTCTCCTGCCCGGCCTAGTGCTATCCCACCTGCTTTGCCTAGTGCTATCCCCCCACTCCGCCTAGTACTTTCCCACGGCTCCATCTAATGCTATCTCCCCACCCCGCCTTGGGCTGTCGCCCCCCTCCCCGCCTAGGTCTGTCACCCCCCCCCTCCGTCTACTGGTATCCCCCCACTCCATCTAGTGCTATTTCCTCGCTCCACCTAGGGCTGTCGCCCCCTGCTCCGTCTAGTGTTATCCTTCCACTCTGCTAGTGTTAACCCCCACTCCACCTAGTGCTGTCACGCCCCCACCCCGAATGGGGCTGTCACCCCCCTGTCCCGCCTAATGCTATCCCCCCTCTCCGTCTAGTGCTATCCCCCCACCCCACCTAGGGTTGTCACCCCCCCCACCCCGCCTACGGCTGTCGCCCCCCACCCCGCCTAGGGCTGTCGCCCCCCACCCCACCTTGGGCTGTCGCCCCCCCGCCCTGCCTAGTGCTATCCCCCCTTTCCGTCTAATGCTACCCTCCTGCCCCCCCCAGGGCTGTCACCCCCTGCCCTGCCTAGGGTTATTGGCCCCCCGCCCCGCCTAGGGCTGTCGGCCTCCCTACCCGCCTTGGGCTGTCGGCCACCCGCCCCCTCTAGGGCTGTCGCCCCCCCCCCCACACCCCGCCCTGACTAGTGCTAACCCACATGCTTCACCTAGTGCTATCCCCCCACTCCGCCTCGTGCTTTCCCACTGCTCCGTCTACTGCTATCCCCCCACCCCACCTTGGGTTGCTCCCCCCTCCCTGCCTAGGTCTGTCGCCCCCCCCCCCACGTCACTGCTATCCCCACGCTCCATCTAGTGCTATTCCCTCTCTCCACATGGGCTGTCGCCCCCCCCCCACCCCACCTAGGGCTGTCACCACCTGCTCCATCTAGTGTTATCCTTCCACTCCGCTAGTGTTACCCCCCACTCTGCCTAGTGCTATCACCCCCACACCCTGCCCCTCCTAGTGCTATCCCCCCTCTCCATCTAGCGCTATGCCCCGCCCCGCCTAGGGCTGTCACCCCCAGCCTCCCATAGGGCTGTTGGTCCCCCGCCCCGCCTAGGGCTGCCCTGCCTAGAGCTGTCACCCCCCCGCCCCGCCTAGGGCTGCCTGCCCCCTGCCCCGCCTAGGGCTGCCTGCCCCCTGCCCCGCCTAGGGCTGTTGGCCCCCCGCCCCGCCTAGGGCTGTTTGCCCCCCCACCACGCCTTGGGCTGTCGGCCACCCGCCCCATCTAGGGCTGTTGCCCCCGCCCCCCCCCCACCCTGACTAGTGCTATCCCACCCGCTTCGCCTAGTGCTATCACCCTACTCTGCCTAGTGCTTTCCCACTGCTCCGTCTACTGTTACCCCCCCCGCCCCGCCTTGAGCTGTCACCCCCCTCCCTGCCTAGGTCTGTCACCCTCTCCCCCTCATCTACTGCTATCCTCCCTCTCCATCTAGTGCTATTCCCTCGCTCCAACTAGGGCTGTCACTCCCTGCCCGGCCTAGGGCTGTCGCCTAGTGCTGCCTAGTGCTATCACCCCCACCACCACCCCGAATGGGGCTGTCGCCCCCCGCCCCGCTTAGTGCTATCCCCCCTCTCCGTCTAGTGCTATACCCCCACCCCGCCTATGGCTGTCACCCCCCACCCCTCCTATGGCTGTCACCCCCCACCCCACCTAGGGCTGTTGGTCCCCCCGCCCTGCCTAGGGCTGTCGGGCCCACCTCCCCGCCTAGGTCTGTCACCCCCCCCTCTCCGTCTACTGCTATCCCCCAGCTCTGTCTAGTGCTATTCCCTCGCTCAACCTAGGGCTGTCGTCCCCCACCCTGCCTAGGGCTGTCGCCTCCTTCTCTGTCTAGTGTTATCCTTGCACTCCATGTAGTGTTATCCCCCTGCTCGGACTAGTGCGGTCACCGCCCCCCCCCACCGCACATGAGGCTGCCGCCCCCTGCCCCGCCTAGGGCTGTTGCCCCCCGCCCCGCCTACAGGTGTCACCCCCACCCCACCTAGTGGTATCCCCCAACTCCATCTAGTGCTATCCCCCTGACCCGCCTAGAGCTGTCGCCGCCCCACCCCGCCTAGTGCTATCTCCCCCACTATTCCTAGTGCTATCCCATCCACTCTCCCTAGTGCTATCCCCCCTGCCCCACCTAGTGCTATCCCCCCCGCTCTTCCTAGTGCTATCCCCTCCGCTCTGCCTAGTGCTATACCCCTTGTCCAGCCTAGTGCTATCCCCCTTGCCCAGCCTAGTGCTATCCCACTTGCCCAGCCTAGTGCTATCTCCCTTGCCCAGCCTAGTGCTATTCCCCCTGCCCAGCCTAGTGCTAGTCCCCCAGCTCTGCCTAGTGCTATCCCCCAGCTCCGTCTACTGCTATCCCCCCTCCGTCTAGTGCAATTCCCTCGCCCCGCCTAGGGCTGTCGCCCCTCCTCTTCTTCTTGTGTTATCCTCCCGCTCTGTCTAGTGCTGTCACCCCCCCACCCTGCATGGGGCTGTTGCCTCCCTGTCCAGCCTAGGGCTGTCGTGCCCCGCCCCCCGTAGGGCTGTCTCCCCCAGCCACGCCTGGTGCTATCCCTCCCTACTCTGCCCAGTGCCATCCCCCCCACTCTGCCCAGTGCTGTCCTCCCCCCGCTCTGCCCAGTGCAATCCCCCCCTGCTCTGCCTAGTGCTATCCCCCCTGCTCTGCCGAGTGCTATGCTCCCCAGCTAGTGCTATCTTCCCCCGCCTAGTGCTATACCCCCTGCTCTGCCTAGTGCTTTCCCCCATTTCCGCCAAGTGCTATCCCCCTGCTCTGCCTAGTGCTACCCCACTATGCTCTGCCTAGTGCTATCCCCCCTGCTCTGCCTAGTGCTATCCCCCCCTGCTCTGCCTAGTGCTATCCCCCCTGCTCTGCCGAGTGCTATGCTCCCCGGCTAGTGCTATCTCCCCCAGCCTAGTGCTATACCCCCTGCTCTGCCTAGTGCTTTCCCCCCACTCCATCTAGTGCTATACCCCTGCTCTGCCTAGTGCTACCCCCCTCCATGCTCTGCCTAGTGCTATACCCCGCTGCTCTGCCTAGTACTGTCCCTCACTGCTCTGCCTAGTGCTGTCCCCCCAGCTTCGCTTAGTGCTGTCCCCCGAGCTTCACCTAGTGCTGTCCCCCCAGCTTCGCCTAGTGCTGTCACCCCAGCTTTGCCTAGTGCTTTCCCCCCAGCTTCGCCTAGTGCTGTGCTCCCAGCTCCGCCTAGTGCTGTCCTCCCAGCTCCGCCTAGTGCTATCCCACCCCCCACCTCTGCCTACTGCTGTCAACCCCGTCCCGCCTAGGGCTTTCGCCCCCTACCCCGCCTAGGGCTGTCGCCCACTGTCCCACCTAGTGCTGTCGCCTCCACACCCCGTCTGGGGCTGTCGTTCCCCCACCCCGCCTCGGGCTGTCCTTCCCCCGCCCCACCTGGGGCTGTCCCCGCTTGTACCACCAGGGGCTGTCGCCCCCCCCGCCCCACCTAGGGCTGTAACCCCCCCGCCCTGTCTAGGGCTGTAACCCCCACCCCAGGGCTGTTGACCCCCACCCCACCTAGTGTTTTTCCCCAGCTCTGTGTAGTGCTATCCCCCTGCCCCACGTAGTGCTGTTAGCCCCCACCCTGCCTATGGCTGTCGGCCCCCCGCCCCGCCTAGGGCTGTCGCCCACCCACCCCTGCTCTACCTAGTGCTCTTTTAGACTGTGAGCCCACTCTTTTAGACTGTGAGCCCACTGTTGGGTAGGGACTGTATATGTTGCCAACTTGTACTTCCCAAGCGCTTAGTACAGTGCTCTGCACACAGTAAGCACTCAATAAATACGATTGATTGATTGCTATCCCACCCACCCTGCCTCGTGCTATCCCACCCGCTCCGCCTAGTGCTATCCCACCCGCTCCGCCTAGTGCTTTCCCACTGCTCCGTCTACTGCTATCCCACCGCCCCGCCTTGGGCTGTCGTCCCCCTTCCTGCCTCGGGCTGTCGCCCCTCCCCTTCGTCTACTGCTATCCCCCGGCTCTTTCTAGTGCTATTCCCTCGCTCCACCTAGGGCTGTCGCCCCCCCGCCCCGACTAGGGCTGTCGTCCCCTGCTCTGCCTAGTGTTATCCTTCCACTCTGTCTAGTGTTACCCACCCACTCCACCTAGTGCTGTCACCTCTGCCCCCGCCCCACCTAGGGCTGTCGGCCCCCCGCCCTGCCTAGGGCTGTCGGCCCCACGCCCCGCCTTGAGCTGTCGGCCACCCACCCCCTCTAGGGCTGTCGCGCCCCCCCCGGCCCTGCCTAGTGCTATCCCCCCTCTCCGCCTAGTGCTTTCCCACCGCTCCGTCTACTGCTATCCACCCGCCCCGCCTAGGGCTGTTCCCGCCTCACCCCGCCTAGGGCTGTCGCCCCCCCGCTCCACCTAGTCCTGTCCTCCTCTCCACCTAGTGCTATCCCCCCGCTCCATCTAGTGTTATCCCCCTGCTCCTCCTAGGACTGTCGCCCCCACACCCCGCCTAGGGCTGTCACACCCTGCCTCGCCTAGTGCTGTCACCCCCCCCGCCTCGACTAGTGCTATCCCCCCGGTTCCGCCTAGTGCTATTCATCCGCTCTGCCTAGTGCTGTCCCCTTCACTCCTCCTAGTGCTATCCCCCCACTCCTCCTAGTGCTATCCCCCAGCTCTGTCTATTGCTATCCTCCCGCTCTGCCTAGGGCTGTCGCCCCCTGCCCCGACGAGGGTTGTTGCCCCCCTGCTCCATCTAGTGCTATCCCTCTTCTCTGCCTAGTGCTATCCCCCTCGCCTAGTGCTGCCCCCCCCATCTAGTGCTATCCCCCTGCTCCGTCTAGTGCTATCCCCCAGCCCATTCTAGGGCTGTCGCCGCCTACCCCAACTAGGGTTGTTGCCCCCCCGCTCTGTCTAGGGCTATCCCCCTGCTCTTCCTAGTGCTATCCCCCCCGTGCTCTGCTTAGTGCTATCCCCCGCCTTAGTGCTGTCCCCCTCGCTCTGTCTAGTGTTATCCCCCTGCTCCGTCTAGTGCTATCCTCCCACTCCATCTAGTGCTATTCCCCCGCTCCGCCTAGGGCTGTCACCCCCTGCCCCGACTAGGTTGTTGCCCCCCGGCTCCGTCTAGTACTATCCCCCTGCTCCGCCTATTGCAATTCTCCCCTGCTCTGCCTAGTGCTCTCCCCCCCGCCTAGTGTTACCCCACCCCTCCGCCTAGGGCTGTCGCCCCCCACCCCACCTAGGGTTGTCACCCCGCTCCGTTGAGTGCTATCCCCCCTTGCTCTGCCTAGTGCTATGCCCCCTGCTCCGCCTAGTGCTGTCGCCCCCCGCTCCAACTTGTGCTATCTCCACACTCTGCCTAGTGCTATCCCCCTGCTCTACCTAGGGCCGTCGCCCCCCGGCCCACCTAGGGTTGTCGCCCCACCCCCGCTCCGTCTTGTGCTGTCCCCCCCAGCTCCACCTAGTGCTATCCCCCACTCCGTCTAGTGGTATCCCCCCCGCCCTGCCTAGAGCTGTCACCCCCGCCCAGGGCTGTCGCCCCCCCCTGCCGCCCAGGGCTGTTGCCCCCCCGCCCCGCCTAGTGCTATCGCCCTCACTCTGCCTAGTGCTATCTCCCACAACTCTTCCTAGTGCTTTTGCCCTCTGTCCCGCCTAGTGCTGTCACCCGCCGCCCCAACTAGTGCTGTCGCCCCCCCCACTCCGCCTAGGGCTGTCGCCCCCCACACCGCCTAGGGCTGTTGCCCCCCCGCCCTGCCTAGTGCTATCCGCACTGCTCCGCTTAGTGCTATCCCCCCGCTCCATCTAGTGCTATCCCCCTGCTCTGCCTAGTGCTATTCACCCTCCTCACAGGTGCTATCCCCCCCCCCGGCTCTATCTAGCACTATCCTCCCCCACCCCGCCTAGGGATGTCGCCCTGCTTGCCCTGCTTAGGGCTGTCACACACACACACATGCCCCACCTAGGGTTGTCACCCCCCCCGCCCCACCTAGGGCTGTTGGTTCACCACGGTTCTCTCCATGTCAGACAGCTTTAATCCCACACTGGAGAAGGAGAGAAGGGAGGTGAGGTGGGAGGGGGTGAGGTGACGAAGAGACCGCTCTCCTGGTGGTGGTGTCACTGGGAGGAGGGAGAATCGACCGTGCGCGCGCCCCCCACCCCCCACAAAGTTTGAAACCCCTACTCTTATCTCTCCAGCTTTGAGACCACCGATGCAACTAGCGACATTAGTGTCTGGTGATTTTAGATGTGGACTTCGTCTGTGGAGAGAACCGGTCCCCTCTGAGGGCAAGGTGAAAAACCCAAACCTTCAGGATCCCCGATCCGGGCATTGCTCCCAAGGTTTCGGATGTGCATCGATACGGACCGGTGAAGGAGCTACAATTATACCTCACCTCCATCGGAGCGATGCTTTGGGATCCTATTTTGTGTAGCCAGAAGAGGTCTCGGCGGCGAGTGTCTCTCCCCTCGCCCCGACCCCTACCCTCACCGTCTTTGAACTGGTCATGCTTAACATCCATCTCGTTCTCCTCCTCGTTCTCCCCTCGTCTGCCCCATCCCCTGGGTCCACCCCGTCTGCCCAGACCCCCCCCATCCTCATCCTCACCGACATCCTCCCCCTCCTCCTCGCTGACGTTCTCCTCGTCAGCATCGTCGTCATCATCCCCCTCCTCATCGTCCTCCCCCTCGGCGGCGGCGTCCTCCTCCGCAGCGGCCTCCTTGTCACGGTCGTCCTCTCTCTCATTCTCTCCTGCTCCTCCTCCTCCCTGTCCACTTCCTTGTCTTCATGCTTCTTCTCTTCCTCCTCCTCCCTGTCTTCCGTCCCATCCTCCTTCGCCTTATCCTCATCATCCTCCTCTTACTTTAACTCCTCCTCCTCCTCCTTGGCCTCTCTGCCACCTCCTCCTTCTCTCCCCCCTCCCCTTTCTGGCTTTCATCCTCCTTGTTGTCCTCCACGTGGTCTTCTTCCTCCTCCTCCTCCTCATCCCTCTCCTCCTGCCCCTCGTCCCCCTCCCCTTCGTCGTCTTCCTCATCCTTATTGTCGACATCCTCGCCGCACTTCTCCTTGTCGTCCTTCCCATCCGCCCTGTCCTCCCCACCCTCTCCTCTGGCGATAGCTTTCTCACCGTGCCTCGTTTCCCCCGTCCCGCTGTCGACCCCTGGCCCGTGCCCTACTCGTGGCCTGAAATGCCCCTCCCGCCCGATCTGCTCATCGCACTTCCCCTCCCTTCAAATCCCTAGTGGAGGCTCACTTCCTCCGAACGGCCTTCTCCGACTAAGCCGCCCTTTTCCTCGGCTCCACCTTCCCTCCGCATCAATCAATCAATCATATTTATTGAGTGCTTACTGTGTGCAGAGCACTGTACTAAGCGCTTGGGAAGTACAAGTTGGCAACATATACAGTCCCTGCCCAACAGTGGGCTCACAGTCTAAAAGGGGGAGACAGAAAACAAAACCAAACATACTAACAAAATAAATAGAATAGATATGTACAAGTAAAATAAATAGAGTAATATGTACAAACATATATACATATATACAGGTGTATATATGTAACTGTAGTATCTCTTAACCATTTACAATGTGCCAAGTACTGTTCTAAGCACTGTCCTCCCCGCACCTCGTCCTTCTCCTTGTCTTCCTACTCCTCCATCACATCCCACCCCCACCCCCACCTCAGCTGCTTTGTTCTCCTCTGCTCCAACTCCTCCTGCTCCTTCTAGTCGTCGTCATCATCCGGCTCGTGCTCCTTCTCCTCCTCCTCGTGCTCTTGGTCATCCTTCTTCGTTGCCCTCCTCGTTCTCCCGTTTCTCCTCCTCCGGGCCCTCCTCGTCCTCACCCTCCTTCTTCTGGTCCTTTTCCTCATCTTTGCCATCCTCCTCCCCATTCTCGTAATCACTGTCCTCCGCCTTGCTGTCCTTGTCCTCCCCCGTTTCACCCTCCCCTCCCTCTTGGTGCTCCACCTCGCCCTCCGTTTCCTCTTGGTGTTCCTCGGCCTCCCCCATCTCGCCTTCTCCCACTTCACCCTCCTCGTCTCTGGTTCCCCCCACTCGGTCACCTGCCACCTCCGTCTCACCCCCTGCCCCATCCCCCCACCGCCTCGGCCTCCCCCCCCGTCTCGCCTTCCCCCATCTTGCCCTTTCCTTTACCACCTTGGCCTCCCCCTCCTTTGCTTTGCTCTTCCCCACTGCACCTTCCCAACCTTGCCCTCTCCTTTCACTTTGTGGTTCTTGGCCTCCCCTGTCTCTGCCTCCACCCTCTCACAGCGCCCCCGCCTTCTCTTGCCTCACCCTCTCCTGCCTCGGTCTCTCCCACTTCATGCCCCCTCCCCCATCTCGGCTTCCTGCCTCCCGCCGCCTCCGCCTCCCCCTCACCCGTCTAGGCTTTCCCCCCTCATCGGCCTCATCTCAGATTGCCCCCGTTCTGGCCTCCCCCGGACTCGGTCTCTGCCCTCCTCGGTCTCCCCCTGAACGGCTCCCCCCGCCCATCTCGGACCCCCTCCCGCACCGACCTCCCGCCAAATAGCCCCCTCCGCCCAACCTCGGCTTCCCCCCGCCTCGGCCTCCCCCTTTCATTCATTCATTCAATCATATTTATTGAGCGCTTACTGTGTGTAGAGCATTGTACTAAGCGCTTGGGAAGTCCAAGTTGGCAACATATAGAGACGGTCCCTACCCGATAGTGGGCTCACAGTCTAGAAGGGGAAGACAGACAACTAAATAAAATAGAATAAATATGTACAAATATATAAGTAGACTAATAAATACGTACAAACATATACATATATACAGGTGCTGCGGGGAGGGGAAGGAGGCAAGGCGGGGGGTGGGGGAATGGGGAGGGGGAAGAGGGGAAGAGGAAGGACGGGGCTGAGTCTGAGAAGGCCTCCTGGAGGAGGTGAGCTCTCAGTAGGGCTTTGAAGGGAGGGAGAGAGCTAGCTTGGCGGATGGGCGGCGGGAGGGCATTCCGGGCCAGGGGGAGTACGTGGGCCGGGGAAGGGGATGGGGGTCGATGGCGGGACAGGCGAGGACGAGGCACGGTGAGGAGATTAGCGGCAGAGGAGCGGAGGGTGCGGGCTGGGCTGGAGAAGGAGAGAAGGGAGGTGAGGTAGGAGGGGGCGAGGCGATGGAGAGCCTTGAAGCCGATGGTGAGGAGTTTTGGCCTGATGCGGAGGTTGATCGGTAGCCACTGGCGCTCCCTGCATCAGCCTCCCCTTCCCCGCCCCGCATCGCCCTCCCCTTCCTCAGTCTCCCCCCAATCCGCCACCACTGTCTCGTCCCCCCCCGCACTGGCCTCCCCGGGCCTCGGTCTTCCCCACGTCGGTTTCCCCCATCATGGCCTCCAGAGCCTCGGCCTCCTGCCGCCTCGGTCTCACCCCGCCTCAGATTCTTCCGTCACGGCCTCCCCGGCCTCAAACTCCCTGCGCGGTGGTCTTCCCCCGCCGCGGCCTCCCTCCGAATCAGCCTCCCCACATCCTGCCTCTCCTTGAATCGGCCTCGGTTTCCCTTGTCTCGCTCCCCCCTCCACCGTGGTCTACCCACCCCGGCCTCCTTCCTCCACGTCCCCCCCGCACCCCCGAATTGGCTCCCCGCCTCAGTTTCCCCCCTTTGCAACCTCCCCCGGAATTGGCCTCGTTCTCTTCCCCACCCTGCTCCCTCCCTCCACACTGCCATCTCCCCCAAATCGGGCTCTCCCGGTCTCAGTCTCCCCCCTGCCTGGCCTCACTTCGGTTTCCCAGTGCCTTGACCTTCCCGGCCCCGGATTCCCCACGCCACGATCTTTTCCCCAGATAGTCCCCCCCCGCCCCGAATCGGCCTCCCCCCCCCACGCCATCCACCGTCCTACCTCCTCTTGCATCGGCCTCCGGGCTGCCTCAGTTTCCCTCGCCTCAGCCTCCCCCCTCCGCCGCGGTCTCCCCCCACCCTGGCCTCCCTCCCCAGTGGAGCCTCCCCCCCAAATGGACCTCCCCACGGGTCTATGCCTTTCCCCGCCACGGCCTCCCCCTGAGTGGGCCTCCCTGCTTCAGTTTCCCCCCCCCCTTCATAGTCTCCCCCATATCGGCCTCCCCGCCCTGCCTCGGTTTTGCCTGCTTCAACGTCCCCCTTTCAAACTCCCCCAATCGGCCTCCCTCCGCCTCAGTTTCTCTCACCTCGGTCTCCCCCCACCGCGGCCCCCACACACCGTGCCCCCCCCCGTAAGTGCTTTCTCCCGTGGGGGCCTCCCCCACCTCAGCTTCCCCCGTTACGGCCTCCCACTAAACAATCGGCCTCCTCCACTAATGGGCCCCCCACCACGGCCTCCCCCTGAATGGGCTCGCCTTCCTCAGTTGCCCCCTCTTTGCAGCCTCCCCGGAATCGGCCTCCCCCCGCCTCAGTTTCCCCCGTCACGGCCTCCCCCTGAATGGACCTCCCAACCTCAGTTTCCCCCCTTTGCAGCCTCCCCCGAATCGGCCTCCCCTTCCCCCTCCCCCCCACTTCGCCGTGGCTTCTGCTCCCCGGCCTCACTTCGGTTTCCCCCTGCCTTCCTCCCCATCCGCGGTCTTCCCTTTCAGTGGCCTCCCCTCCTGGAGGCCTCCCCCCCGAATGGGCCTTCCTGCCTCAGTTTACCCCTTCACAGCTTCCCCTTGAATCGGTCTCCCTCCACTTCAGTTTTCTTTGCCTCGGCTTCCACCTTTCCCCCAGTCATTGTCTCCCTCCTCCCACTCGGCCGCCCCACCCTGGCCTACCACGCCTTGGTTTTCCCTGCCTTGGTCTCCCCCCCACCCCAATCGGCTTCCCTCCGCCTCGGTTTCCCCTCATCTGAGCCTCCTCCCATCACGGTCTTCCCCTCTCGGCCCCTTTCCAAAATAGAGCTCCTTGTGGTCCAGGAAGGGGCCTGCTAATTCCGGTGGATCGGAGTTTCCCGAGAGTTTCATGTAGCGCTCCTCACGGTTACCGCTCGATCCATATCTGTGATGGATTGGCAGAGAGGGGCAGAGCCGGCCAATCGGCCGGATTCTGAACGCGGAGTCCATCCAGGCTCGCCGCGCGGGCAGTGGAAAGGCCGAGGGAGGGGAGGGGGAGAAGGGAAAGGGTAAGCTGGGGGAGGAGGAGGTGGAGGAAGAGGAAGAGGCTAATGAGCGGGAAGATAAGAGGGAGGGAAACCGAAATGATGACCGGGAGGAGGATGAGAGGAGCAGGAGAGCGAGACCGAGGAGGAAGAGGAGGAGAAGAGGAAGAGGAGGAGGGTCAGACGGATGATGACCGTGAGAAGGACAAGGGGGAAGAGGAGAATAGTGAGAAAGTGCCGGGAAGGAGCAGGGGGAGGAGGAGAAGGACGAGAGGAGGAGGGGGGGAAGGAGAAGGAGAAAAGGAGAAGGACGACACGAAGGAGCAGGAGAAGGAAAAAGAGAGGAGGAGCGAGAGGAGGAGGACGACGACGAGAAGAACGAAAATGCGGAGGACCGGGAGGAGGAGGAGAAGAAAAGGACGAGTAGAAAGGTCAGGAGGAGGAGGAAGACAATGAGAAGGACAAGGAGGTGAAGGACAAGGAGGAGGAAGAGGACAGGCAGGAGGAGAATTCATTCAACAGTCTTTATCGCGCATTCCCCTTGGGCAAAGCACCGCACTAAAAGCTTGGAAGGCCCCATTCGGCAAAACGGGTCCCCGCCCACACCGAGCTGACAGTCTAAAAAGGGGAAGACGACCATCTAAACGAGTCAACAGGCATCAATATACACAGCTAGGATTCTAGATCCATGCACAAGTGCCGTGGGATGGGGAGAGGGGGAGGGCCGGGGGTAGAGCGAAGGGAGTGCATCAGGGTGACCCGGAGGGCAGGTGGAGCCGAGGAAGGGGGGGCTTAGGCCAGAAGGGGTCTCGGAGGAGGCGAGCCTTCGGTAGGGATTTGGACGAGGGAGTGCATTTCAGACCCCAGGTAGGATGGGGGCCGGGCGTCGACGGCAGGATGGGCGGGGTCGACGGCGGGATGGGCCGGACCGAGGTGCAGCAAGAAGGCCAGGGCCAGAAAAGGACAGAGGGTCCGGGGGCGGGTAGGCAAGGGGAAGAGGAGAGAAGAGAAGAGAAGGAGGACGACGAGGAGGAAAAGGATGAAGAGCTAGACAAAAAGGAAGAGGACACGGAGAAGGAGAAAGATGAGAAGGAGAACGAGGACCGGGAGGAAGCGAAAATGAAAAGGACTACAGGAAACGAGAATGAAAAGGACGACGCGGTGGCCGAAGTGGATGAGTAGGTTGCTGAAAAAAGATGGACGATAGCAACCGGGAGGAAGAGGAACACGAGAAGGAGGAACGAGACAAGGACAAAGAGGACGTGGAAAAGGACGAGGAGAAAGAGAACAAGGCAGACTGCAAGGAGGGGTAGGATGAGGACGAAGAGGACCGGGAGGAAGAGAACCAGAGGGGCAAAGGGGGCAAGGGCAAGGATGTGGAGGGGGGGAGGGAGGGAGTAGGAAGAGACTAGGACGAGTGGGGGAGGACAGAGACCAAGAGGAGGAGACGCAAAAAGTGAGGAGGAAGAGGAGGAGAAGGACAAACTGGAGGGACAGGATGAGGAGGAGGAGGTAGAGGATCAGGTAGGCCGCAAGGACAAGGAGGAGGATGAGAATAAGTAGGAGAACAAAAAAATGACGACAAGGACGAGGAGAATGATGGAGAGGAATAAAAAATAGGGTTAAGAGGAGGGGGAGGGAGGGGACAAGGGGGATGACAGCAAGGAGGGGGGCGACGACGAGGTGCGTGACCAGGTAGAGCAGGATGAGGACAAAGAGGAAGACGGGGGGGGGATGACAAGGAGGGGGAAGAAGACAGGGAGGGGACAAACGATAAGGAGGGGGAAGACAAAGTGGTGGACAACAAGGAGGAGCAAGAGGATGAGGGAGGAGGGCCGCAACCGGGATGAACGCAACCAGGAAGGGGGTGGGGGAGGGGCGCGAGGAGGAGACAGAGGCAAGAACAACAAAAACGATGAGAATGAGGATGAGAAAGAAAAGAATAAGGACAACGAGGAGGACAGACACGATGAAACTGAGGGGGAAGAGGACGAGGATGAGGAGGTGGGAAAAGGGGCGCGAGCAAAGGAGGAAGAGGACAAGGATGGGGGAAGGACAAAGAAAGAGGAGGAGAGCGACAATGATGAGGACAAGGAGGAAAGCGGCAAAGGAGGAGGAGGACAAGAACAAACAGGAGGGAGGGGAAGAGGACGAGGTAGACGAAAATAAGAAAGGCGAGGAGGACGACGAGGATGGATGAAGAAGAGGAGCACAAGGAGGAGAGAAAAAAATGACTCGGAGGACGATGAGAATGATGAGGAGATGAAAAGTAGCATTGAGGATGGGGGGTGGGGGAGGAAAGGACCGGAGGCACGGCGGGAGAGCAAGGAGGGAGACGACAAAGAAAAAAGAAGAGGAGGAGGAGGAGGAGGACGACCGCCATTGCCCCAAGAACGATGAGGTCAAAAGCCAGGAGGGCAAGGAGGATGATGACCATGAGGGGAAAGGACGAGATGGCGGTGGGGGGGGGGGGAGGAGAACAGAGGGGAGGACATCCAGGAGGAGGAAAAAAAACGAGGCAGAGGAGGACCGGGAAGACCGAGTAGAGGAGGACAAAGAGGAGGGCAGAGAGAACGGGGGAGAAGATAAGGAGGAGGGGGGAGGAGAAAGATGACAAGAAGGACCGGGAGGAGAATTAAAATGAGAAGGAAGAGGACAAGAAAGAGGACAATTCATTCACTCGACCATATTTATTCCATCTTCTTTATTGAGCACGTGCCGCGTGCAGAGCCCTATACCGAGCGCTCGGAAAGGACAATTCGGCGATAGAGAGAGACGATCCCCGCCCACACCGGGCTCACGGTCTAAATGGGGAGAGAAAGATTTCTAAACGAGTCGACGGGCATCGACAGAAGCGGGATCTTAGGTACGTACACGAGCGCCGCGGGGCGGGGAGAGGGGGCGGCCGAGGAAGAGGGGGGCTCGCTTCGGAAAGGGCTCCGGGAGGAGGCGAGCCTTCGACACGGATCCGTAAGCGAGGGAAGTGCGATCGGCGGCTTTGAAGGAGGGAGGGCATTTCGGGCCGCCGGTAGACCACGGATCGGGGGCCGACGGCAAGGAGGACGAGGGGGTGGAGGGCGACGAGGATGACGATGGGAATGGCGACGAGGCCTACCGGGCGGGGGGAGGGGGAGGAGGGTCAGGAGGAGGAAGACAACTGCGAGGATGAGCCGGACGAGGAGAAAGAGGACAGGGAGGAGGAGGAGGAGGATGGCAAGGAGGAGAAGAGAATGAAATATGCGACGAGGGGGTTGAGAAAACACCTTAAGCAGGAGAAGGAAAAATGCCAAGGAGGAGGTCGACGAGGAGAACCACGAGAAGGAGGAGCGAGAGGAGGACAGACACGATGACCGAGGGGACACGGAAAAGGATGAGGAGAACGATGACAAGGAGTGGGAAGAGAACAAAGAAAGGGGAGGAGGACGAGAAGGACAGAGACCCAGAGGAAGGGGACATGAAGGAGGGGGAGGAAGAGAAGGATGCCGCCGATGAGGTCGAGGACGACGTCGAGGACAGAGAGGTTCCCCGGGTGGGGGATGGCCAGGGGGGAGGCCCCACCGCCGAGGCCTCTTCTGGCAACGTGAAATAGGATCGCTAAGCGCGGCTCCGACGGAGGTACGATCGGAGGTGCTCTCCCGGTCCCGGCCGACGCGCGTCCGAAACCTCGGGAGGGACGCCCGGATCCCGGATCCTGAAGGTTCGCGTTCCGCGGCGTGCCCTCGGAGGGGACCGGTTCTCTTCATGGGGCGAAGACTGCATCTCAGATCGCCGGACGCTGATGTCTCCGGGCGCGTCGGCGGGCTCGGGGCTAAAAAGATGAAAAAAGAAAAAGGGGGTTCAAACTTTTTCGGTTCGGCCGACGTTCGATTCTCCCTCCTCCCGGCGACCCCCGACGCCGGGAGAGCCGGACCATCTGTCCCGCCCTAGACGAACAAGGCGCCGCTCCGCCCTGCCAATAAGTAACCGCCCCTTCCGGATCTGGGAGGGGCCCGTATTCCGGGAACCAGACGTCCGACCAAAAGCGGACAAGATTTGATTTTGAGGACGACGCGTGACTTCGATGCTCCCCCCCGCCCCCGGACCCGTTACGACTCCATCGCGGAGCTCCGCTTTTCCTACAGAAACGGAGTAGACGTGCCGACGATCTTCCCGCCCGACTCTGGACGCTAGTATCTCGGAAGCCACTGCCTCCGGGCCCGGACGGATCCCTTTCCGCACACGGGAGCGTGGGCGCAGACGGGACGGACCCATCCATGGACCCGAGGGCCCCCGAGTCGGACGGGACCGATTCTCGCACGGAACCCCGGACCCGGTTTCCAGAACCGGCCTGCGTAGCGAGAGTGCCGGCCACCTCGTGGCTATCGTTCCCCATAAGCTAAACCCATTGTTCTCTCTCTCTCTCTCTCTCTCTCTCTCTCACACACACACACACACACACAGAGAGAAATAAAATAATTTGCTATGTGGTGACAACCCGGTCAACAGTTCCATCTCTTACTGCTAGGGCAAGTTTGGGGATGGCCTCGACTGTGCCCACACTGCAAGGGGACGGTCCTCGAGGCCAGGGCGATTCATTCGACGACATCCGTTTGGAAAGAAAGGGCTAGTCGGATTCCACCTTCCGTCGCGGTACCACGAGCCGTGCGCCCGTGGGGCTTCCTCGTGGCGGCGAGACAGGAAGACGGCGGGGATGTGCCCCAAGGCTCGGGGTACCTCGCCGAGACCTCCTCCGGAGGCCCGACGGACGCAGTCAGAGCGTTGGTCTGCCGACGCCGATTGGTTTTCACCGGACATCCTCCACCCCTCCCGACTGAAAACCGAGGAGACCGGCCTCGGGAAATGAATGCCCGTCGGTGAGCGTCGGGAGTCAGGTTCCCCGTCTCGCCCTCCGAGTTCCTCATAAGTCGCCGAACACTTCGGTCTCCGGGAACGGCGGTTCTCCCGGCTAGAGATGGTAGGAAATGGTGGAAAACCCGAAGTTTAGGGGCAGGGGTTTCGGTGGGGAGAGGAGCTGGGAGGGCAGGGCGACCGCCGTTTCCCCTCTCCACCACAGTTAAACCGACCGCGATGCTCGGCCCTATCGATCCCGAGCTGCCCCCTCCTCAAAATCCCAGCAGGGGTTCGGTCTGCGGGGACTAGAGTTTCAAGACACCCGGAAGTCCATTTCTAGTACAAAACCTGCTTGCTCAGTTCCTCCAAGCCCCACCCCTGCTGACTCTAAGTCAGTCTACCGTGATCTGTCCAGTGCTGAGGTTGGGGCAACGGGGCTCCTTTCTGTATTTGAGCCGCATATCACTCCCCTGCTCAAAAATCTCCAGTGGCTACCAATCAATCTGCGCATCAGGCAGAAACTCCTCACCCTGGGCTTCAAGGCTCTCCATCACCTCGCCCCCTCCTACCTCACCTCCCTTCTCTCCTTCTACAGCCCAGTCCGCACCCTCCACTCCTCCACCGCTGATCTCCTCACCGTACCTCGCTCTCGCCTGTCCCGCCACCGACCCCTGGCCCACGTCATCCCCCTGGCCTGGAATGCCCTCCCTCTGCCCATCCGCCAAGCAAGCTCTCTTCCTCCCTTCAAGGCCCTGCTGAGAGCTTACCTCCTCCAGGAGGCCTTCCCAGACTGAGCCCCTTCCTTCCTCTCCCCCTCGTCCCCCTCTCCACCCCCACATCTTACCTCCTTCCCTTCCCCACAGCACCTGTATATATGTTTGTACATATTTTTTTTACTCTATTTATTTATTTATTTTATTTGTACATATCTATTCTATTTATTTTATTTTGTTAATATGTTTGGTTTTGTTCTCTGTCTCTCCCTTTTAGACTGTGAGCCCACTGTTGGGTAGGGACTGTCTCTATATGTTGCCAATTTGTACTTCCCAAGCGCTTAGTACAGTGCTCTGCACATAGTAAGCGCTCAATAAATACGATTGATGATGATGATGATGATGACACCCTCCTCCCCTACCCCCACACACTCACCGCTCCCTCCAAGACACGGGAATCACTTCAGAGATCTCCTCTGGGTACACAGTATAGCGAGCGGGGGAATAGTTCCAGACGGGCGGGGCGTGTAGGTCCAGACGTAGAAAGGGGGCAGAAGCAGACGAAGAAAGGGGGGCAGAACCCGACAGAGAAGGGGTGATACGACCTTACAGAGAAGGACAATAGGACCAGAGGGAATAGGTCCAGACAGAGCAAATACGGGAATAGTTCCAGGCAGAATGGGGCGGGGGGGGGGAGGGGAATAGTTCCAGACAGAGCAGGGGGGGCTGGTCCAGAGAGAGCGGGGGGAGGGGGGGCAGGTCCAGAGAGAGCGGGGGGAGCAGGTCCAGAAGGGGGGGGCAGTCCAGAGAGAGCTAGGGGGTGCCGGTCCAGAGAGAGCAGGGGAGGAAGACAGAGGGGGCATGCCCAGAGATGGTGGGGTGGGGAGGTCCAGAGACAGCAGGGGAAGCTGGTCCAGAGACGGCTGAGGGTGTGGGGGGCCGGTCCAGAGAAGGCAGGGCATATAGGTGCAGAGAGGGCAGGGGGGGACAGGGCCACAGAGGGCAGGGGGTTAGGGCCAGAGACAGAGGCCACTGTGGAGAGAGCGGGGGGGGGGGCGTGGTCCAGTCCGGAGAGAGCAGGGAGGCAGATCCAGAGAGAGTGGGGGGGGAGGGGGCGGTCCAGAGATAGCAGGGGAGGAGGTCCAGGGAGAGCGGGGGGGGCATGTCCACTATGAAGCAGTGTGGCTCAGTGGAAAGAGCCCGGGCTTTGGAGTCAGAGTTAAAATCCCGGCTCCACCAATTGTCAGCTGTGTGACTTTGGGCAAGTCACTTAAATTCTCTGTGCCTCAGTTCCCTCATCTGAAAAATGGGATTAAGACTGTGAGCCCCACGTAGGACAACCCAATCACCTTGTAACCTCCCCAGTGCTTAGAACAGTGCTTTGCACATAGTAAGCGCTTAATAAATGCCATTATTAATATTATTATGTCCAGAGAGGGAGGGGAGGCCGGTCCAGAGAGGGCAGGGGGCGGGCAGGGCCAGAGACAGCATGGGGGGGGCAGTCCAGAGAGAGCCGGGGGGTGGAAGGTCCAGAGAGAGCAAGGCATATAGGTCCAGAGAGGACAGGGCATATAAATTCAGAGAGGGCAGGGCATATAAATTCAGAGAGGGCAGGGCCAAAACGACTGGGGTGGGCCAGTGCAGAGAGAGTGGGGGAAGGGCGGTCCAGAGAGGGCAGGGTGGCGGGGGCCAGTCCAGAGATACCTGGGGGGTGCCGGTCCAGAGAGACCAGAGCGGGGGCGGTCCAGAGAGAGCAGGGTGGGGGCGGTCCAGAGAGAGCAGGGGAGGAAGTCAGGGGGGGGGGCATGTCCAGAGACGGCGGGGGGGGGGGGTCCAGAGAAAGAGGGAGGAGTGGGCCTCTCAGGAGAGAGCAGAGGGGGCCGGTCCAGAGAGAGAAGGAGGGCAGAATCAGACAGAAAAAGGGTGATTGGACCACATAGAAAAGGAGAGATAGGACCTTACAGAGAGGGACCATAGGACCAGCTGGGACAGGGAGGATAGGTCCAGACAAAGCAAAGTGGGGGAATAGGTCTGGACGGATCGGGGCGGATGGCACAGTGGAAAGAGCCCGGGCTTTGGAGTCAGAGGTCATGGGTTCAAATTCCTGCTCCGCCTCTTGTCACCTGTGTGACTTTGGGCAAGTCACAACTTCTCTGTCTCAGTTCCCTCATCTGTAAAATGGGGATTAAGACTGTGAACCCCACGTGCGAGAACCCAATCACCTTGTAACCTCCCCAGCACTTAGAATGGTGCTTGGCTCATAGTAAGCGCTTAATAAATGCTATCATCATCAGGGCCAGAGACAGCAGGTGGGGCAGGTCCAGAAAGAGCAGAGGGGGGCCGGTCCAGAAAGAGCAGAGAGGGCCGGTCCAGAGACAGCAGGTGGGGTGCGTCCAGAGAGAGCCGGGGGGGAGGGGGGGAGGGGGAGGTCCAGAAACAGCCGGGGCGGCGGGGGGTGTGTGTCCAGAAAGAGCCGGCGGGGGGGTCCAGAAAAAGCCCCGGGGGTGCGGGTCCAGAAAGAGCTGGGGGGCAGGTCCAGAAAGAGCAGATGGGGGCAGGCCCAGAGAGAGCAGGGCATATAGGTGCAGAGAGGGCAGAGAGTGAGGGCCAGAGAGGGCGGTGGGGGGGGCAGGGCCAGAGAGAGAGGTGTTGGCCAGTGCAGAGAGAACGGGGGCCCAGTCTGGAGAGAACACGGGACAAGCTCCAGAGAGGGTGGGGGGGCAGGTCCAAGGATCGCGGGCGGGCGGTCCAGAGAGAGCTGGGGGGGAAGGCAGGGGGTGCTTTTCCAGAGACAGCAGGGGGGGCTGGTCCAGAGAGAGCGGGGGGGGGGGAAGGTCCAGAGAGAACCAGGAGGGCAGGGCCAGAGGAGGGGGGACAGGGCCAGAGAGGGCGGGGGGGGCGGTCCAGGGATAGCAGGGCATATAGGTGCAGAGAGGGCAGGGCCAGAGGGGGCAGGACCACAGAGGGCAGGGGGGGTAAGGCCAGAGAGAGCAGGAGGGCAGGTCCAGAGAGAACAGGGAGGCAAGTCCACGGGGGGGCAGATCTATTGAGGAAGGGGGGGCGCAGGTCCATAGAGAGCAAGGGTGGGCAGATCCAGAGAGGATGGGGGGGCAGGTCCAGAGAGGGCAGAGAGGGCAGGTCCAGAGAGGTCGGGCTGGGGGAGGGCGGTTCAGAGACTGCACGGGGGGTGGGGCCGGTCCAGGAGCAGCAGGATATACAGGTGCAGAGAGGGCAGGGGGGGCAGGGGCAGAGGGGGAAGGGGGCAGGCCCACAGAGGGCAGGGTGGGCAGGGCCAGAGAGAGCAGGAAGGCAGGTCCAGAGAGAGCAGGGGGGCAAGTCCACGGGGGGGGAAGGTCTAGAGAGGTTGGGGAGGCATAGGTCCAGAGAAAGCGGGGGTGTACACGTCCAGAGAGAGCGGGGGGGCAGGTCCCGAAAGCGCGTGGGGGGGCAGGTCCGGGGTGTGGCAAGTCCAGAGAGGGTGGGTGGGGCAGTACCAGAGAGGGTGGTAGGGGAGCAGGTTCAGACGGGGGGGGAGGGCAGGTCCAGAGAGGGCGGGGTGGGGGTGGACAGTCCAGAGATAGCGGGGGGGGGGTCGATCCATTGAGAGCAGGGCCGGGGTGGTCCAGAGAGAGCAGGGGAGGAAGGCAGAGAGGACATGTCTAGAGATGGATGGGGGGCTGGTCAAGAGACGGGGGTTGGGGGGGAGTGGTCCATCATCAATCGTTTTTATTGAGCGCTTACTATGTGCAAAGCACTGTACTAAGCGCTTAGTCCAGAGACAGCACGGCATATAGATGCATAGAGGGCGGGGGGGGGGGTCAGGGCCAGAGGGAGCAGGGGGGCAGGGGGGCAGGGCCACAGAGGGCAGGGGGGTCAGGGCCAGAGAGTGAGGGGTGGGCCACTGGCGAGAGAGCAGGGGGGGCCAGTCCAGAGAGAGCAGGGAAGCAGGTCCAGAGAGAGCCGTGGGGGGGGGGGGTCCAGAGAGAGCAAGGGAGCAGGTGCAGGGAGATCAGGGGAGCAGGCCCAGGGAGAGCAGGAGGGGCATGTCCAGAGAGGGCGGGGGGGCATGTCCGGGGGGGTTGTCCAATGAGAGCGGGGGGGCGTGCGGTCCAGTGAGAGCGGGGGGGAGCCTGTACAGAGATAGTGGGCCAGGGTAGGTCCGGAGAGAGCGGGAGGAGCGGTTCAGAGAGAGCCGGGGGGGCCGACCCGGAGAGAGTGGGCGAGGGCAAGTCCAGAGAGAGCCAGGCTGCAGAGCCAGACAGAGAAGGATGGCACAATCAGACAGAGAAGGGATGATAGGACCAGTTAGGGAAGGAGAGATAGGACTTTAGGGAGAAGGACAGTAGGACTAGAGGGAGCAGGGGGGATAGGTCCATACAGAACAGTGGGGATAAGACCAGACAGCAAAGTGGGGGGAATAGTCCCAGACGGAGCAACGTGGGGGGAATAGTTCCAGACCGAGCAAGGGGGGAATAGTTCCAGATTGAGTCTGGAGAGAGCGGGCGGGGGCAAGTCCGGAGAGAGCGAGTGGGGGCAAGTCTGGAGGGAGCAGGGGGGTGGGGGTAAGTCCGGAGGGAGCAGTGGGAGAGCAAGTCCAGAGGGAGCGGGCGGGGCAAGTCCGAAGAGAGCTGGGCTGCAGAACCAAACAGAAGGGGGGCAGAACCAGACAGAGAAGGGGTGATAAAACCCGGTAGAGAAGGAGAGATAGGACCTTACAGAGAGGGCGGGAGTAGCTGAGAAGTCGTCTTCATCTGATCGAGTCCTAGAGCTGCAGGTCAATCCCAGGCCCGAGCCACTCCCTGCACTCCAGTGATTTGGGGGTAACGGGACAAATTGCGAAGGCACCATCTGCAGTCCGGGCCCGTGAGTTCAGGGAAATCCCTCACCCCAACAAATATGTGCCCCACTGAATTTGGGGGTGAAGGGAAGACCTGCCCGGGAGTCCTCTGCTGGCCGAGCTAGCGAGCTGCTGGTGAATCATGGACCCCAGCCAACCCAAAAGCACCGGGCTATTGGGGGGAAATGTAGGGGCAGCGAGGGCGCCCCCTGCTGGCCGACCTCTAGTGCTGCAGGGGCTTCCACGACCCTAACCGCTCCCCACGCACCAGTAGCTTGGGGAGAAAGTGAGGAGCTTTTTGTGCTGCCCCTGCTGGCCGACCTCGCGAGCTCCAGGAAAATCTTTGACCTCAGCCGATCCCCAAGCGCAGGTTGATTTGGAGGGTTCGGGAGAAGGGTGCCGTTTTTTTAACGAGCCCAAGAGCTTCAGGAGAATCCTGGACCCCAGGACATCCCCAAGCACCAGTTGATTGGGGGTGGGAAAGGGAGGAGATGCGAGGCACCGTCTGCTGGCCCACAAAGAGTACTGCAAGTCGGGCCACGTCCCCGGCCTATCCCAGCCCTGCACTGAATGGCGTGTGGGCCGTGAAGAGCTGCGACGGCGCCCCCTGCTGGCCGAGCCCAGGAGGTACAGGAATGTTCCCGGCTACAGCCGTTTCCCAGGCTCCGCTCATTTAATGAGAGGGGGGTAATCGGGAAGAGCTGCGAGGGCGTCCTCTGTCGGCCGAGCTCGCGAGCTGCAGGAGAATCCCCGATCCCAAGCACTTCCCAAGCACCAGTTCATTGGGTGGACCGGGAGGAGCTGCGAGGGCGCCCCTCCTGTCCGACCTCACGAGCTTTGGGAGAAAACCCGACCTCAGAGAATCCCCAAGCACCAGGTGATTTGGAGGGCGGGAGTAGCTGAGAGGTCGTCTTCAGCTTACCGAGTCCGAGAGCTGCAGGGGAATCCAAGGCCCCAGCCAATCCCTGCACTCCAATGATTTGGGGGCGACTGAAGAAACTGCAGGGCGCCATCTGCTGTCCGGGCCCTTGAGCTGCAGGGGAATCCCTTGCCCCAAGCAATATGCGCCCCACTGAATTTGGGGTGAAGGGAAGACCTGCCAGGGATAGCTCTGCCAGCCGAGCTACCGAGCTGCCGGTGAAACCTGGACCCCAGTCAACCCCAAAGAACCGGGCTATTGGGGGAAATAGAGGGGCATCGAGGGCTCCCCCTGCTGTCCGACCTTTCTTGCTGCAGTGTCCCCCCGAGCCCAGCCACACCGCAAGCACCTGTAGCTTGGGGAGAGAGGGAGCAGCTTTTTGTGAGTCCCCTGTTGCCAACCTCGCAAAATTCAGGAAAATCTCTGACCTCAGCCGATCCCCAAGCAGCGGTTGACTTGAAGGGTTCGGGAGAATCTGAGAGGGCGCCATCTGATGGCCGGGTCCACGAGCTGCAAAGAAATCCCTTGTCCCCAACAATGTGTGCCCCGTCTGAATGGGGGGTGGTCCGGTGGTGATTTAAGGGCGCCGTTTTTTGACCGAGCCCAGGAGCTTCAGGAGAATCCCGGACCCCAGGAAATCCCCAAGCACCAGATGATGGGGGGGAAAGGGAGGAGATTCGAGGCGCCCTCTGCTGGCCCACAAAGAGCACTGCAAATCGGGCCACGTCCCCAGCCTTTTCCCGCCCTGCAGGGAATTGCGTGTGGGCCGTGAAGAGCTGCGACTGTGCCCTCTGCTGGCCGAGCCCAGGAGCTGCAGGAATGTCCCGGGCTTCAGCCGTTCCCCAGGCTCCGATCATTAAATGAGTAGGGGGTAATCGGGAAGGGCTGCGAGGGCGTTATATGTCGGCCGAACTCGCGAGCTGCAGGAGAATCCCCGACCCCAAGCACTTCCCAAGAACCAGTTGATTGGGTGGACCGGTAGGAGCTGCGATGGCGCCCCTCCTGGCCGACCTCGCGAGCTTCAGGAGTTAACCTGACCTCAGAGAATCCCCAAGCAGGTGATTTACAGGGCAGGCGTAGCTGAGAGGTCGTCTTCAGCTGATCGAGTCCGAGAGCTGCAGGGAAAACCATGGCCCCAGCCAATCCCTGCACTCCAGTAATTTGGGGGCGACTGGAGAAACTGCGAGGGCGCCATCTGCTGTCCTAGCCCGTGAGCTGCAGGGAAATCGCTTGCCCAAGAAATATGAGCTCCACTGAGTTTGGGGATGAAGGGAAGACCTGCCAGGGAGTCCTCTGCCGGTCGAGCTAGCGAGCTGCCGGTGAAACCCGGACCCCAGCCAACCCAAAAGCACCGGGCTATTGGGGGGAAATAGAGGAGCAGCGAGGGCGGCCCCTGCTGGCCGACCTCTTGTGCTGCAGGGGCTTCCCCGATCCCAGCCACTCCCCAAGCACCTGTAGCTTGGGGAGAAAGGGAGGACCTTTTTGTGCTTCCCCTGATGGCGGACCTGGCGAACTTCAGGAAAATCTCTGACCTCAGCCGATCCCCAAGCACCGGTTGACTTCGATTGTTCGTGAGAAGGAGGGCGCCCTCTGCTGACTGAGTCTAAGAGTTGTAGGGCAATACCCTGTCCCAAACAATCCCCGCAGTACACCAATTTGCTTGTGAAGGGAGTAACAGAGAGGGCGACATCTGCTGGCCGGGTCCGCGAGCTGCAAAGAAATCCCTTGTCCAAAACAATCAGCACCCCGTCTGAATGGGGGTGGTCCGGGAGGTGATTCAAGGGCGCCGTTTTCTGACCGAGCCTAGGAGTTTCAGAAAAATCCCGAACCCCAGGAAATCCCCAAGCACCAGTTGACTGTGAGGGAAAGGGAGGAGCTGCGAGGCGCCCTCTGCTGGCCCACAAAGAGCACTGAAAGTCGAGCCACATCCCCCGACTATCCCCTCCCTGCACTGAATGGCGTGTGGGCCGTGAAGGGCTGCGACGGCGCCCTCTGCTGGCCCACAAAGTGTACGGCCATCGGGCCACGTCCCAAGCCTATCCCCGCCCTGCACTGATAGGTGTGTGGGTCGTGAAGAGCTGCGACGGCGCCCTCTGCTGGCCGAGTCCAAGAGCAGCAGGAATGTCCCCGGCTGCAGCCGTTCCCCAGGCTCCGCTCATTAAAGGAGAGGGGGGGAATCGGAAAGAGCTGCGAGGGCCCCCTCTGCCGGGCGAGCTCGCGAGCTGCAGGAGAATCCCCGAACCCATCCACGTCCCAAGCAACAATTGAATGGGTGGACTAGGAGGCGCTGCGAGTGCGCCCCTCCTGGCCGACCTCGCGAGCTTCAGGAGAAAACCTGACCTCAGATAATTCCCAAGCAGGTGATTTGGAGGGCGGGAGTAGCTGAGAAGTCGTCTTCAGCTGATCGAGTCCTAGAGCTGCAGGCCAATCCAAGGCCCAAGCCAATCCCTGCACTCCAATGATTTGGGGGCGACGGGACAAACCGCGAAGGCGCCATCTGCTGTCCAGACCCGTGAGTTCAGGGAAATACCTTGCCCCAACAAATATGTGCCCCCCTGAATTTGGGGGTGAAGGGAAGACCTGCCAGGGAGTCCTCTGCTGGCCGAGTTAGCGAGGTGCCGCTGATTCCCGGAACCCAGCCAACCCAAAAGCACCGGGCTATTGGGGGGAAATGTAGGGGCAGCGAGGGCGACCCCTGCTGGCCGACCTCTCTTGCTGCAGGGGCTTCCCCGACAACAACTGCTTCCCAAGCACCAGTAGCATGGGGAGAAAGGGAGGAGCTTTTTGTGATTCCCCTGCTGGCCGACCTCGCGAGCTTCAGGAACATCTCTGACCTCAGCCGATCCCCAAGCACCGGTTGATTTGGAGGGTTCGGGAGAAGCTGAGAGGGGGCCCTCTGCTGACCGAGTCAAAGTGTTGCAGGGGAATACCCTGTCCCAGCCATTCCCCGCACTACACCGATTTGCGGGTGAAGGGAGTAGCAGAGAGGGCGCCATCTGCTGGCCGGGTCCGCGAGCTGCAGATAAATTCCTTGCCCCAAATAATCCGCGCCCCGTCTGAATGGTGGGTAGTCCGGGAGGTGATACAAGGGCGCCGTTTTTTGACCGAACCCAGGAGCTTCAGGAGAATCCCGGACTCCAGGATATCCCCAAAAACCAGTTGATTGGGGGGGGGGGGGGAAGGGAGGAAATGCGAGGCGCCCTCAGCTGGCCCACAAAGAGTACTGCAACTCGAGCCACGTCCCCGGCCTATCCCAGCCCTGCACTGAATGGCGTGTGGGCCGTGAAGAGCTGCGACGGCGCCCCTTGCTGGCCGAGACCAGGAACTGCAGGAATGTTCCCGGCTGCAGCCGTTCCCCAGGCTCCGCTCATTTAATGAGAAGGGGGTAATAGGGAAGAGCTGCGAGGGCGTCCTCTTTCGGCCGAGCTCGCAATCTGCAGGAAAATCCCCGATCCCAAACACTTCCCAAGCACCAGTTCATTGGGTGGACCGGGAGGAGCTGCGAGGGCGCCCCTCCTGTCCGACCTCACGAGCTTTGGGAGAAAACCCGACCTCAGAGAATCCCCAAGCACCAGGTGATTTGGAGGGCGGGAGTAGCTGAGAGGTCGTCTTCAGCTTACCGAGTCCGAGAGCTGCAGGGGAATCCAAGGCCCCAGCCAATCCCTGCACTCCAATGATTTGGGGGCGACTGAATAAACTGCAGGGCGCTATCTGCTGTCCGGGCCCGTGAGCTGCAGGGGAATCCCTTGCCCCAAGCAATATGCGCCCCACTGAATTTGGGGTGAAGGGAAGACCTGCCAGGGATAGCTTTGCCGGCCGAGCTACCGAACTGCCGGTGAAACCCGGACCCCAGTCAACCCCAAAGGACCGGGCTAGTGGGGGAAATAGAGGGGAAGCGAGGGCTCCCCCTACTGGCCGACCTTTCCTTCTGCAGTGCATCCGCGAGCCCAGCCACACCGCAAGCACCAGTAGCTTGGGGAGAAAGGGAGGAGCATTTTGTGCGTCCACTGCTGGCCAACCTCGCAAAATTCAGGAAAATCTCTGACCTCAGCCGATCCCCAAGCACCGGTTGATTTGGAGGGTTCGGGAGAAGCTGAGAGGGCGCCCTCTGCTGACCGAGTCTAAGAGTTGCAGAGGAATACCCTGCCCGAGCCAATCCCCGCACTACACCAATTTGCGGGCGAAGGGAGTAACAGAGAGCGTGCCATCTGCTGGCCGGCTCCGCGAGCTGCAGAGAAATCCCTTACCCCCAACAATCCGCGCCCCGTCTGAATGGGGGATGGTCCTGGAGGTGATTCAAGGGCGCCGTTTATTGACCGAGCCCAGGAGCTTCAGGAGAATCCCGGACCCCAGGATATCCCCAAGCACCAGTTGACAGGGGTGGAAAGGGAGGAGTTGCGAGGCGCCCTCAGCTGGCCCACAAAGAGCACTGCAAGTCGGGCCACGTCCCCGGCCTATCCCCGCCCTGCACTGAATGGCGTGTGGTCCGTGAAGAGCTGCGACGGTGCCCGCCGCAGGCCGAGCCCAGGAGCTGCTGGAATATCTCCGGCTGCAGCCGTTACCCAGGCTCCGCTCATTAAATGAGTGGTGGGTAATCGGGGAGAGCTGCGAGGGCGTCCTCTGCCGGCCGAGATCGAGAGCTTCAGGAGCATCGCCGACCCCAAGCACCTCCCAAGAATCAGTTGATTGGGTGGACCGGGAGGAGCGGTGTGGGCGCCCCACCTGGCCGACCTCGCGAGCTTTAGGAGATAACCTGACCTAAGAGAATCACCAAGCAAGTGATTGACAGGGCAGGAGTAGCTGAGAGGTCTTCTTCAGCTGATCGAGTCCGAGAGCTGCAGGGGATTCCAAGGCCCCAACCAATCCCTGCCCTCTTGTAATTTCGGGGCTACTGGAGAAACTGCGAGGGCGCCATCTGCTGTCCTGGCCCGTGAGCTGCAGGGAAATCACTTGCCCCAAGAAATATGCGCCCCACTGATTTTGGGGGTGAAGGGAAGACCTGCCAGGGATTTCTCTGCCGGCCGAGCTAGCGAGCTGCCGGTAAAACCCGGACCCCAGCCAATCCAAAAGCACCGGACTATTGGGGGGAAACAGAGGAGCAGCGAGGGCGCCCCCTGCTGGCCTAACTCTTGTGCTGCAGGGGCTTCCCCCACCCCAGCCACTCCCCAAGCACGTATAGCTTGGGGAGAAAGGGAGGAACTTTTTGTGCTTCCCCTACTGGCCGACCTGGCGAACATCAGGAAAATCTCTTACTTCAGCCGATCCCCAAGCACCGGTTGAATTTGGAGTGTTCGTGAGAAGCTGAGAGGGCGCCCTCTGCTGATCGAGTCTAAGAGTTGTAGGGCAATACCCTTCCCAGCCAATCCCCGCACTACACCAATTTGCGGGCGAAGAGAGTAACAGAGAGGGCGCCATTCGGTGGCCGGGTCCGCGAGCTGCAGAGAAATCCCTTTTCCACAACTATTAGCGCCCCGTCTGAATGGGGATTCACAGTCCGGGAGGTGATTCAAGGGCGCCGTTTTTCACCGAGCCCAGGAGCTTCAGGAAAATACCGGACCCCAGGAAATCCCCAAGCACCAGTTGATTGGGGGGGAAAGGGAAGAGCTGCGAGGCGCCCTCTGCTGGCCCACAAAGAGCACTGCAAGTCGAGCCACGTCCCCAGATTATCCCCGCCATGCACTGAATGGCGTGTGGGCCGTGAAGGGCTGCGACGGCGCCCTCTGCTGGCCGACACCAGGATGTGCAGGAATGTCCCCGGCTGCAGCCGTTCCCCAGGCTTCGTTCATTTAATGAGAGGGGGATAATCGGGAAGAGCTTCAAGGGCGTCCTCTGTCGGCCGAGCTCGCGAGCAGAAGGATAGTCCCCGAACTCAACCAGTTCCCAAGCACCAGTTGATTGGGTGGACCGGGAGGAACTGCGATGGCGCCCCTCCTGGCCGAACTCGCGAACTTCGGGAGAAAACCCGACTTCCGAGAATCCCCAAGCACCAGGTGATTTGGAGGGCGCAAGTATCTGAGAGGTCGTCTTCAGCTGATCGATTCTGAGAGCTGCAGGGGAATACAAGGCCCCAGCCAATCCCTGCACTCCAGTGATTTGGGGGCGACGGGAGAAACTTCGAGGGCGCCAACTGCTGTCCGGGCCCGTGAGTTCAGGGAAATCCCTTGCCCCAACAAATATGCGTCCCACAGAATTTTGGTGTTAAGGGAAGACCTGCAAGGGAGTCCTCTGCTGGCTGAACTGGCGAGCTGCCGGTGAATCCCAGACCCCAGCCAACAAAAAAGTACCGGGCTGCTGGGGGGAAATGGAGGAGCAGCGAGTGCGCCCCCTGATGGACGACGTCTCGTGCTGCAGGGGTTTCCCCGACCCCAAACCCTCCCCAAGCACCAATAGCTTGGGAAAAAAGGGAGGAGCTTGTTGTGCGTCCCCTGCTGCCCTACCTCACCAGCTTCAGGAAAGTCTGTGCCCTCAGCCGATCCCCAGGCTCCGGTTGATTTGGAGGGTTCGGGAGAACCTGAGAGGGCGCCCTATGCTGAACGAGTCTAAGAGTTGCAGGGGAATACCCTGTCACAGCCAATCCCCGCACTACACCAATTTGCGGGCGAAGGGAGTAACAGAGAGGGCGCCATCTGCTGGCCGGGTCCAAGAGGTGCAGAGAAATCCCTTGCCCCAAACAATCCGCGTCCCGTCTGAATTGGGGGTGGTCCGGGAGTTGAATCAAGGGCGCCGTTTTTTGACCGAGCCCAGGAGCTTCAGGAGAATCCCGGACCCCAGGAAATCCCCAAGAACCGGTTGACTGGGGGGAAAGGGAGGAGATGCAAGGCGCCCTCTGCTGGCCCACAAAGAGTACTGCAATCGGGCCGTGTCCCAAGCCTATCCGCGCCCTGCACTGAATGGTGTGTGGGCCGTGAAGGGCTGTGACGGCGTCCTCTGCTGGCCGAGACAACGATGTGCAGGAATGTCGCCGGCTGCAGCCGTTCCCCAGGCTCCACTCATTTAAGGAGAGGGGGGGAATCGGGAAGAGCTGCGAGGGCGCCCTCTGCCGGCCGAGCACGCGAGCTGCAGGAGAATCCCCGAACCCATCCACGTCCCAAGCAACAATTGAATGGGTGGACTAGGAGGCGCTGCGAGTGCGCCCCTCCTGGCCGACCTCGCGAACTTCAGGAGAAAACCTGACCTCAGATAATACCCAAGCAGGTGATTTGGAGGGCGGGAGTAGCTGAGAAGTCATCTTCAGCTGATCGAGTCCTAGAGCTGCAGGCCAATCCAAGGCCCCAGCCAATTCCTGCACTCCAATGATTTGGGGGCGACGGGACAAACTGCGAAGGCGCCATCTGCTGTCCGGGCCCGTGAGTTCAGGGAAATCCCTTGCCCCAACAAATATGAGCCCCACTGAATTTGGGGTGAAGGGAAGACCTGCCAGGGAGTCCTCTGCTGGCCGAGTTAGCGAGGTGCCGCTGATTCCCGGAACCCAGCCAACCTAAAAGCACCGGGCTATTGGGGGGAAATGGAGGAGCATCGAGGGCGCCCCCTGCTGCCTGACCTCTCGTGCTGCAGGTGCTTCCCCGACCCCAGCCACTCTCCAAACACCTGTAGCTTGGGGAGAAAGGGAGGACCTTTTTGTGCTTCCCATGCTGGCCGACCTGGCAAACTTCAGGAAAATCTCTGACCTCAGCCGATCCCCAAGCACCGGTTGATTTGGAGGGTTCGGGAGAAGCTCAGAGGGGGCCCTCTGCTGACCGAGTCAAAGTGTTGCAGGGGAATACCCTGTCCCAGCCAATCCCCGCACTACACCAATTTGCGGGCGAAGGGAGTTACAGAGAGGGCGCCATCTGCTGGCCGGGTCAGCGAGCTGCAGAGAAATCCCTTTCCCCAAACAATCCGAACCCCGTCTGAATGGGGGGTGGTACGGGAGGTAATACAAGGGCGCATTTTTGGACCCAGCCCAGGATCTTCAGGAGAATCCCGGAGCCCAGTATATCCCCAAGCACCAGTTGACTGCGGGGGGGAAGGAAGGAGAAGCGATGCGCCCTCTGCTGGCCCACAAAGAGTACTGCAAGTCGGGCCACGTCCACGGCCTATCCCCGCCCTGCACTGAATGGCGTGTGGGCCGTGAAGAGCTGAGACGGCGCCCCCTGCTGGCCGAGCCCGGGAGGTGCAGGAATGTTCCCAGCTGCAGCCGTTCCCAGAGCTCCACTCACTTAATGAGAGGGGTGTAATCGGGAAGAGCTGCGAGGGCGTCCTTTGTCGGCCGAGCTCGCAAGCTGCAGGAGAATACCCGATCCCAAACACTTCCCAAGCACCAGTTCATTGGGTGGACCGGGACAAGCTGCGAGAGCGGCCCTCCTGTCCGACCTCGCGAGCTTTGGGAGAAAACCCGACTTCAGAGAATCCCCAAGCATCAGGTGATTTGGAGGGCGGGAGTAGCCAAGAGGTCGTCTTCAGCTTACCGAGTCCGAGAGCTGCAGGGGAATTAAGGCCCCAGCCAATCCCTGCACTCCAATGATTTCGGGGCGACTGGAGAAACTACGAGGGCGACATCCGCTGTCCGGGCCCGTGAGCTGCAGGGGATACACTTGCCCCAACAAATATGCGCCCCACAGAATTTGGGGTGAAGGGAAGACTTGCGAGGGATACCTCCGCCAGCCGATCTAGCGAGTTGCCGGTGAAACCCGGACCCTAGTCAACCCTAAAGCACCGGGCTATTGGGGGAAAATAGAGGGGCAGCGAGGGCGTCCCCTGCTGGCCGACTGTTCAAACTACAGTGCCTCCCCGAGCCCAGCCACTCCGCAAGCACCAGTAGTTTGGGGAGAAAGGGAGCAGCTTTTTGTGCGTCCCCTGCTGGCCTACCTCGCGAACTTCAGGAAAATCTCTGACCTCAGCTGATCCCCAAGCACTGGTTGATTTGGAGGGCTCGGGAGAAGCTGAGAGGGCGCCCACTGCTGAACAAGTCTAAGAGTTGCAGGGGAATCCCCTGTCCCAGACAATCCCCGCACTACACCAATTTGTGGGCTAAGGGAGTAACAGAGAGGGCGCCATCTGCTGGCCGGGTCGAAGAGCTGCAGAGAAATCCCTTGCCCCAAACAATCCGAAGCCCCTTCTAAATTGGGGGTGGTCCGGGTGGTGATTCAAGGGCGCCGTTCTTAGACCGAGCCCAGGAGCTTCAGGAGAATCCCGGACCCCAGGAAATCCCCAAGCACCAGTTGAATGGGGGGAAAGGGAGGAGATGCCAGGCGCCCTCTGCTGGCCCACAAAGAGTACTCCAATCCGACCCCGCCCTGCACTGAATGGCGAGGGGGCAATGAAGAGCTGTGACGGCTCTCTCTGTTGGCCGAGCCCAGGAGCAGCAGGAATGTCCCCAGCTGCAGCCGTTCCCCAGGTTCCGCTCATTTAAGGAGGGGGGGGGGGGGAATCGGGAAGAGCTGCGAGGGCGCCCTCTACCGTCCGAGCACGAGAGCTGCAGGAGAATCCCCGAACCCATCCACTTCCCAAGCAACACTTGATTGGGTGGACTGGGAGGAGCTGCGAGTGCGCCCCTCCTGGCCGACCTAGAGATGTTCAGGAGAAAACTTGACCTTAGAGAATACCCAAGCAGGTGATTTGGAGGGCGGGAGAAGCTGAGAAGTCGTCTTCATCTGATCGAGTCCTAGAGCTGCAGGCCAATCCAAGGCCCAAGCCAATCCCTGCACTCCAATGATTTGGGGGCTACTGGAGAAACTACGAGGGCGCCATTTGCTGTCCGGGCCCGTGAGCTGCAGGGGAATCCCTTGCCCCAAGAACTATGTGTCCCACTGAATTTGGGGTGAAGGGAACACCTGACAGGTATACCTCTGCCGACCGGGCTAGCGAGCTGCCGGTAAAACACGGGCCCCAGTCAAACCCAAAGCACCGGGCTATTGGGGGGAAATAGAGGGGCAACGAGGGTGTCCCCTGCTGTCAGACCTCGCGAACTTCAGGTAAATCTCTGACCTCAGCCGATACCCAAAGTCCGGTTGATTTGGAGGGTTCGGGAGAAACTGAGAGGGGGCCCTCTGCTGACCGAGCCAAAGTGTTGCAGGGGAATACCGTGTCCCAGCCAATCGCAGCACTACACCAATTTGCGGGCGAAGGGAGTAACAGAGAGCGCGCCATCTGCTGGCCGTGTCCGTGAGCTGCAAAGAAATCCTTTGCCCCCAACAATGCGCGCCCCGTCTGAATGGGGGGTGGTCCGGGGGTGATTCAAGGGCGCTGTTTTTTGACCGAGCCCAGGAGCTTCAGGAGAATCCCGGACCCCAGGAAATCCCCAAGCACCAGTTGATGGGGGGGAAAGGGAGGAGATGCGAGGCGCCCTCTGCTGACCCACAAAGAGCACTGCAAATCATGCCACGTCCCCAGCCTATTCCCGCCCTGCACTGAATAGCGTGTGGGCCGTGAAGAGCTGCGACGGTGCCCTCTGCTGGCCGAGCCCACGAGCTGCAGGAATGTCCCGGTCTGCAGCCGTTCCCCAGGCTCTGCTCATTAAATGAGTAGGGGTAATCGGGAAGAGCTCCGAGGGCGTCCTCTGTCGGCCGAGCTCGCGAGCTGCAGGATAATCCCCGACCCCAACCACTTTCCAAGAACCAGTTGATTCGGTGGACCGGGAGGAGCTGCGTGGGCGTCCCTTCTGGCCGACCTCGCGAGTTTCAGGAAATAACCTGACCTCAGAGAATCCCCAAGCAGGTGATTTACAGGACAGGAGTAGCTGAAAGGTCGTCTCCAGCTGATCGAGTCCGAGAGCTGCAGGGGATTCCAAGGCCCCAGCCAATCCCTGCACTCCAGTAATTTGGGGGATACTGGAGAAAATGCGAGGGCGCCCTCTACTGTCCTAGCCCATGAGCTGCAGGGAAATCACTTGCCCCAAGAAATATGCGCCCCACTGATTTTGGGGGTGAAGGGAAGACCTGCCAGTGAGTCCTATGCCGGCCGAGCTAGCGAGCTGCCTGTGAAACCCGGACCCCAGCCAACCTAAAAGCACCGGGCTATTGGGGGGTAATAGAGGAGCAGCGAGGGCGCCCCCTGCTGACCGACCTCTTGTGCTGCAGGGGCTTCCCCCACCCCAGCCACTCCCCAAGCACCTGTAGCTTGGGGAGAAAGGGAGGACCTTTTTGAACTTCCCCTGCTGGCCGACCTGGCGAACTTCAGGAAAATCTCTGACCTCAGCCGGTCCCCAAGCACCGGCTGACGTGGAGTGTTCGTGAGAAGCTGAGAGGGCGCCCCCTGCTGACCGAGTCTAAGAGTTGTAGGGCAATACCCTGTCCCAGCCAATCCCCGCACTACACCAATTTACGGGCGAAGGGAGTAACAGAGACGGCGCCATTCGCTGGCCCTGTCCGCGAGCTGCAGAGAAATCCCTTGGCCACAACAATTAGCGCCCCGTCTGAATGGGGAATCACAGTCCGCGAGGTGATTCAAGGGCGCCGTTTTTCACCGAGCCCAGGAGCTTCAGGAAAATATCGGACCCCAGGAAATCCCCAAGCACCAGTTGATTGGGGGGGCAAAGGGAAGAGCTGCGAGGAGCCCTCTGCTGGCCCACAAAGAGCACTGCAAGTCGAGCCACGTCCCCAGATTATCCCCGCCATGCACTGAATGGCGTGTGGACCGTGAAGGGCTGCGACGGCGCCCTCTGCTGGCCGAGACTAGGATGTGCAGGAATGTTCCCGGCTGCAGCCGTTTCCCAGGCTCCGCTCATTTAATGAGAGGGGGTTAATCGGGAAGAGTTGCGAGGGCGTCCTCTGTCGGCCGAGCTCGCGAGCTGCAGGATAATCCCCGACACCAACCAGTTCCCAAGCACCAGTTGATTGGGTGGACCGGGAGGAGCTGAGAGGGCGCCCCTTCTGTCCGACCTCACGAGGTTTAGGAGAAAACCCGACCTCAGAGAACGCCCAAGCACCAGGTGATTTGGAGGGCGGGAGTAGCTGAGAGGTCGTCTTCATCTTACCGAGTCCGAGAGCTGCAGGGGAATCCAAGGCCCCAGCCAATCCCTGCACTTCAATGATTAGGGGCCGACTGGAGAAACTACGAGGGCGCCATCTGCTGTCCTGGCCCGTGAGCTGCAGGGGAGTGCCTTTACCCAAGAAATATGCGCCCCACTGAATTTGGGGTGAAGGGAAGACCTGCCAGGGATACCTCTGCCGGCCGAACTAGTGAGATGCCGGTGAAACCCGGACCCCAGTCAACCCCAAAACACCGGGCTATTGGGAGGAAAAAGAGGGGCAGCGAGGGCACCCCCTCCTGGCCGACCTGTCGTGCTACAGTGCCTCCCCGAGCCCAGCCACTCCGCAAGCACCAGTAGCTTGGGGAGAACGGGAGCAGCTTTTTGAGTGTCCCCTGCTGGCCGACCTCGCGAACTTCAGGAAAATCTCTGACCTCAGCAGATCCCCAAGCACCGGTTGATTTGGAGGGTTCGGGAGAAGCTGAGAGGCGCTCTCTGCTGACCGATTCTAAGAGTTGTAGGGGAATACCCTGTCCCAGTTAATTCCCGCACTACACCGATTTGCGGGCGAAGTGAGTAACAGAGAACGCGCTATCTGCAGGCCGGGTCCACGAGCTTCAGAGAAATCCCCTGCCCCCATCAATCCGCGCCCCGTTTGAATGGGAGGTGGTCCGGGAGGTAATTCCAGGGTGCCGGTTTTTGATCGAGCCCAGGAGCTTCATTAGAATCCCGGACACCAGGAAATCCCCAAGCACCAGTTGCTGGGGGGGGGGGGGGGGGGGGGGGAAGGGAGGAGATGCGAGGCGCCCTCTGCTGGCCCACAAAGAGCACCGCAAGGCGGTCCACGTGCCCAGCCTATCCCCGCCCTGAACTGAATGGCGTGTGGGCCGTGGAGGGCTGCGACAGTGCCCTCTTCTGGCCGAGACCAGGATGTGCAGGAATGTTCCCGGCTGCAGCCCTTCCCCAGGCTCTGCTCATTTAATGAGAGTGGGCTAATCGGGAAGAGCTGCGAGGGCGTACTCTGTCGGCCGAACTCGAGAGCTGCAGGGTAATCCCCTACCCCAACCAGTTTCCAAGTACCAGTTGATTGGGTGGATCGGGAGGAGCTGCGATGGCGCCCCTCCTGGCCGACCTCTCGAGCTTCGGGAGAAAATCCGACTTCTTAGAATCCCGAAGAACCAGGTGATTTGGAGGGCGCGAGTAGCTGAGAGGTCGTCTTCAGCTGATCGATTCTGAGAGCTTCAGGGGAATACAAGGCCCCAGCCAATCCCAGTACTCCAGTGATTTGGGGTCGACGGGAGAAACTTCCTGCTTCCGAGCATGCGAGCTGCAGGAGAATTCCCGCAACCATTCACGTCCCAAGCAACAGTTGATTAGGTGGACTGGGAGGAGCTGCGAGTGTGCCCCTTCTGGCCGACCTCGTGAGGTTCAGGAGAAAACCTGACCTCAGAGAACCCCCAAGCAGGTGATTTACAGGGCAGGAGTAGCTGAGAGGTCGTCTTCAGCTGATCGAGTCCGAGAGCTGCAGTGGAATCCAAGGCCCCAGCCAATGCCTGCACTCCAGTAATTTGGGGCGACTGGAGAAACTGCGAAGCCGAGTTGTGCTTTCCGGGCCCGTGAGTTCAGGGAAATGTCTTGCCCCAACAAATATGCGCCCCAGTGAATTTGGGGGTGAAAGGAAGACCTGCCAGGGAGCCCTCTGCTGGCCGAGCTAGCGAGGTGCCGGTGAATCCCGGACCCCAGCCTACCCAAAAACACCGGGCTATTGAGGGGAAATGAAGGGGCAGCGAGGGAGCCCCCTGCTGGCCGACCTCTCGTGCTGCAGGGGCTTCCCCGACCCCAACCGCTCCCCACACAACAGTAGCTTGGGGAGAAAGGGAGGAGTTTTTGTGCATCCCCTGCTGGCCGACCTCACGAGCTTCAGGAAATTCGCTGACCTCAGCCGATCCCCAAGCACCGGTTGATTTGGAGGGGTCGTGAGCAGCTGAGAGGGCGCCCTCTGATGACCGAGTCTATGAGTTGTAGGGCAGTACCCTGTCCCAGTCAATCCCTGAACTACACCAATTTGCGGGCGAAGGGAGTAACAGAGAGGGCGCCAGGAGCAGCAGGAATGTACCCGGCTGCAGCCATTCCCCCGGCTTCGCTCATTTAAGGAGAGGGGGGAATCGGGAAGAGCTGAGAGGGCGCCCTCTGCCGGCCGAGCACGTGAGCTGCAGGAGAATCCCCGAACCCATCCACGTTCCAAGCAACAATTGATTGAGTGGACTGGGAGGCGCGGCGCTTGCGCCCCTCCTGGCCGACCTCGAGAGGTTCAGGAGAAAACCTGACCTCAGAGAATACGCAAGCAGGTGAGGAGGGTTCCGGAGAAGCTGAGAGGGGCCCCTCTGCTGACCGAGTCAAAGTGTTGCAGGGGAATACCCTGTCCCAGCCAATCCCCGCACTACACCAATTTGCCGGAGAAGGGAGTAACAGAGAGGGCGCCATCTGCTGGCCGGGTCCTCGAGCTGCAGAGAAATCCCTTGCCCCAAGCAATCGGCGCCCCGTCTGAATAGGGGGTGGTCCGGTAGGTGATACAAGGGCGCCGTTTTTTGACCGAGCTTAGGAGATTCAGGAGAATCCTGGACCCCAGGAAATCCCCAAGTACCAGTTGACTGGGGGGAAAGGGAGGAGTTGCAAGGCGCCATCTGCTGGCCCACAAAGAGTACTACAATCGGGCCACGTCCCCGACCTATCCCCGCCCTGCACTAAATGGCGTGTGGGCCGTGAAGCGCTGAGACGGCACCCTCTGCAGTCCGAGCCCAGGAGCAGCAGGAATGTCCCCGGCTGCAGCCGTTCTCCAGGCTGTGCTCATTTAAGGAGAGTGGGGTAATCGGGAAGATCTGCGAGGGCGTCCTCTGTCGGCCGAGCTCGCCAGCTGCTGGAGAATCCCCGATCCCAAACACTTTCCAAGCAGCAGTTCATTGTGTGGACCGGGAGGAGCTGCGAGGGCGCCCCTTCTGTCCGACCTCTCGAGTTTTGAGAGAAAACCCGACCTCAGAGAATCCCCAAGCACCAGGTGATTTGGAGGGCGGGAGTAGCTGAGAGGTCGTCTTCATATTACCGATTCCGAGAGCTGCAGGGGAATCCAAGGACAAAGCCAATCGCTGCACTCCAATGATTTGTAGGCTTCTGGAGAAACTACGATGGTGCAATCTGCTGTACGGGCACGTGAGCTGTAGGGGAATCCCTTGCCCCAAGTATTATGCGCCCCACTGAATTTGGGGTGAACAGATGACCTGACAGGGATAACTCTGCCGGCCGAGCTACCGAGCTGCCGGTGAAACCCGGGCTCCAGTCAACCCCAAAGCACCGGGATATTGGGGGGAATTAGAGGGGAAGCGAGGGCGCTCCCTGCTGGCCAACCTTTCGTGCTGCAGTGCTTTCCCAAGCCCAACAATTCCGCAAGCACCAGTAGCTTGGGGAGAAAGGGAGCAGCAATTTGTACGTCCCCTGCTAGCCGACTTCGCGAACTTCAGGAAAATCTCTCACCTCAGCCGATCCCCAAGCACGTGTTGATTTGGAGGGTTCGGAAGAAGCTGACAGGGAGCCCTCTGCTGACCGAGTCTAAGAGTTGCAGGGGAATACCCTGTCCCAGCCAATCCCCACACTACACCGATTTGCGGGCAAAGGGAGTAACAGAGAGCGCGCCATCTGCTGGCGGGACCTCGAGCTGAAGAGATATCCCTTGCCCCCAACAATCCGCGCCCTGTCTGAATGGGAGGTGGTCCGGGAGGTGATTCAAGGGCGCCGGTTTTTGACAGAGCCCAGGACCTTCAGGAGAATCCCGGACCCCAGGAAATCCCCAAGCATCAACTGATGGGGGCGGGGGGGGAGGAAGGGAGGAGATGCGAGGCGCCCTCTGCCGGCCCACAAAGACCACTGCAAATAGGGCTACGTCTGCAACCTATCCCTGCCCAGCACTGAATGGCGTGTGGGCCGTGAAGAGGTGCGACGGTGCCCTCTGCTGACCGAGCCCAGGAAATGCAGGTATGTCCCCGGCTGCAGCCATTCCCCAGGCTCCGCTTATTAAATGAGTGCGGGGTAATCGGGAAGAGCTGCGAGGGCGTCTTCTGCCTGCCGAGCTCGAGAGCTTCAGGAGCATCGCCGACCCCAACCAATTCCCAAGAACCAGTTGATTGGGTGGACCGGGAGGAGCTGCGTGGGCGCCCCTTCTGGCAGACCTCGTGATCCTCAGGAGATAAACTGACCTCAGAGAATCCCCAAGCAGGTGATTTACATGTCAGGAGTAGCTGAGAGGTCGTCTTCAGCTGATCGAGTCCGAGAGCTGCAGGGGAATCCAAGGCCCCAGTCAATCCCTGCACTGCAGTAATTTGGGGGCGACTGGAGAAACTGCAAGGGCGCCATCTGCTGTCCTGGCCCGTGAGCTGCAGGGAAATCGCTTGCCCCAAGAAATATGC
The DNA here is from genome assembly GCF_015852505.1 of Tachyglossus aculeatus. NCBI lineage: Eukaryota > Metazoa > Chordata > Mammalia > Monotremata > Tachyglossidae > Tachyglossus > Tachyglossus aculeatus. The sequence continues at coordinate 170,247 of NW_024045088.1, forward strand.
ACCCCACTGATTTTGGGGGTGAAGGGAAGACCTGCCAGGGAGTCCTCTGCCGGCCGAGTTAGCGAGCTGCCTTTGAAACCCGGACCCCAGCCAACTAAAAAGCACCGGGCTATTGGGGGGAAATAGAGGAGCAGCGAGGGCACCGCCTGCTATCCGACCTCTTGGGCTGCAGGGGATTCCCCGACCCCAGCTATTCCCCAAGGACCTGTAGCTTGGGGAGAAAGGGAGGACCTTATTGTGCTTCCCCTGCTGGCCGACCTGGCGAACTTCAGGAAAATCTCTGACCTCAGCCGATCCCGAAACACCGGTTGACTTGGAGTGTTCGTGAGAAGCTGAGAGGGAGCCTTCTGCTGGCCGATTCTAAGAGTTGTAGGGCAATACCCTGTCCCGGCCAATCCCCGCACTACACCAATTTGCGGGTGAAGGGAGTAACAGAGAGGGCGCCATTTGCTGGCCGGGTCCGCGACCTGCAGGGAAATCCCTTGTCCAAAACTATCAGCTCCCCGTCTGAATTAGGAGTGGTCTGGGAGGTGATTCAAGGACGCCGGTTTTTGACCGAGCCCAGGAGCTTCAGGAGAATCCCTGACCCCAGGAAATCCCCAAGCACCACTTGATTGGGGGGGAAGGGAGGAAATGCAAGGTGCCCTCTGTTGACCCAAAAAGAGTACTGCAATCGGGCCACATCCCTGGCCACTCCCGGCCCTGCACTGAATGTCGTGTGGGCCATGAAGAGCTGCCTCGGCTCCCTCTGTTGGCCGAGCCCAGGAGCAGCAGGAATGCCCCCGGCTGGAGCTGTTCCCCAGGCTCAGCACATTTAAGGAGAGGGGGGGAATCGGGAAGAGTTGCGAGGACGTCCTCTGCCGGCCGAGCACGCGAGGTGCAGGAGAATCCCCGAACCCATCCACTTCCCAAGCAACAATTGATTGGGTGGATTGGGAGGAGCTGCGAGTGCGCCCCTCCTGGCCGCCCTCGCGAGGTTCAGGAGAAAACCTGACCTCAGATAATACCCAAGCAGGTGATTTGGAGGGCGGTAGTAGCTGAGAAGTCGTCTTCAGCTGATACAGAACTAGAGCTGCAGGCCAATCCAAGGCCCCAGCCAATCGCTGCACTCTAATGATTTGGGGGCGACGGGACAAACTGCGAAGGCGCCATCTGCTGTCCGGGCCCGTGAGTTCAGGGAAACCCCTTGGCGCAACAAATATGTGCCCCACGGAATTTGGGGGTGAAGGGAAGACTCCTCTAATGGCCGAGCTAGAGAGATGCCGGTGAATCCCGGGGACCAGCGAACCCAATAGCACCAGGCTATTGGGGGAAATGTAGGGGCAGCGAGGGCGCCCCCTGCTGGCCGACCTCTCGTGCGGCAAGGGGCTTTCCCGACCCCAACCGTTCCCAAAGCACCGGAAGCATGGGGAGAAAGGGAGGAGCTTTTTGTGCTTCCCCTGTTGGCCGACCTCACGAGCTTCAGGAAAATCTCTGCCCTCAGCCGATCCCCAAGCACCTGTTGATTTGGAGGGTTCGGGAGAAGCTGAGAGGGCGCCTTCTGCTGACCGAGACTAAGAGTTGTAGGGGAATACCCTGTCCCAGCCAATCCCCGCATTACACCGATTTGCCCGCGAAAGGAGTAACAGAGAGGGCGCCATCTGCTGGCCGGGACCGCGAGCTGCAGAGAAATCCCTTGCCCCCAACAATCCGCGCCCTGTCTGAATGGGAGGTGGTCCGGGAGGTGATACAAGGGCGCCGGTTTTTGACCGAGCCCAGGAGCTTCAGGAGAATCCCGGACCCCAGGAAATCCCCAAGCACCAGTTGATAGGGGGGTAAAGGGAGGAGATGAGAGGCGCTCTCTGCCGGCCCACAAAGAGCACTGCAAGTCGGGCGACGTCCCCAGAAAGGTCGTCCAGCAGGGGGCGCCCTCGCTACCCCTACTTTCCCCCAACAGCCCGGTGCATTTGCGTTGGCTGGGGTCCGGGTTTCACCGGCACCTCGCTAGCTCGACCAGCAGAGGACTCCCTGGCAAGTCTTCCCTTCACTCTCCAATTCAGTGGGGCACATATTTGTTGGGCCAAGGGATTTCCCTGAACTCACGGGCCCGGACAGCAGATGGCGCCTTCGCAGTTTGTCCCGTAGCCCCCAAATCATTGGAGTGCTGGGATTGGTTAGGGCCTTGGATTGGCCTGCAGCTCTAGGAATCGATTAGCTGAAGACGACTTCTCAGCTACTCCCGACCTCCAAATCACCTGCTTGGGTATTCTCTGAGGTCAGGTTTTTTCCTAAACCTAGCGAGGTCGGCCAGGAGGGGCGCACTCGCAGCTCCTCCCTGTACACCTAGTCAATTGTTGCTTGGGAAGTGGATGGGTTCGGGGATTCTCTTGCAGCTCGCGTGCTCGGCCTGCAGAGGGCGCCCTCGCAGCTCTTCCCGGTCCCACCCCTTCCTTAAATGACGCTGATTCCCCTCTGCCTCCCAGCCCAGGTAACTCTCTGCCCCCTTTCCCTGGTCCCCAAGGCCTCTCAGCCCTGGTCTCCCTCTGTCTCCTGGCCACGATCCCCAACTGCCTCTTGTATCAGGTCCCCTTCAGTCCATCAGACCGGGACTCGGTCTCCCAGCCCAGGTACCCCTCTGCCACCCTGCCCTAGTCCCCCTCTGCCTCCCAGTTCTGGTCTACGTCTGTTTCCCTGCCCTGTTACCGAGCGCCACTCAGCCCTTGTCCACATCTGCCTCCCGGGTCAGATACCCCTTTACCTCCTGGCCCTGGTCCCCTTCTACCTCCCAACCCAGGAAACCTTCTGCCTCCTGGCACTAGTCCCACTGTGCGTCCCTGCCCTTGTCCCGCTCTGCTGCTTGGGCCGGGTGCCCTTGTCTCCCGGACCAGGTACCCTTCTGCCTCCTGGCCCTGGTCTTCCTCTATCTCTAGTTTCAGGACCACCCTTCTTTCCGGCCCTGGGTCCCCTCTACCAACCGGCCCTGGTCCCCATATCTCCTGGTCCTGGTACCCCTCGACCTCCTGGGCCTGGACCCGCTTCCCAGTCCAGGTACCCCTCTGCCTCCCGGCCATAGTCCACCTCTGCCTCTTGGCCCTGGTCACCCTCGACCTCCCTGTCCTGGTCTCTCCCGACTCTCGGCCCTGGTCCCTCTCTGCCTACAGACCCTTGGATTTCTCACAGTCCCGGCCCTGGGTCCCCTCTGCCTATCTGTCCTGGTCCCCGTTTACTGGCCCAGATACTCCTCTGCTTCCCTACCTGGTCCCAGCTGCCTCCCAGCCCTGGTCCCTCTCTGGCTCCCGGCCCAGGTACGCTTGTGACTCCTGGCCCTGGTCACCCTCTGCCTCCTGGCCCTGGTTCCCCTTCTCTCGGCTTAGTTAACCGTCTGCCTCCCGGCTCTGATCCCCCCGTCTGCCGGCCTAGGTACCACTCTGCCTCCTGGCCCTGGTCCCCCTCGGCCTAACCGTCCTGGTCCCCGTATGCCTCCTGGCCCTGGTCCCCCTCTGCCATTCAGCCCGGGTCCCCCAGTCTCCCGGCTCAGACACCACTCTGTCTTCTGGCCCTGGTCCCCCTCTTCCTACTTGCCCTGGTTCCACTATGCTTCCAGGCCCGAGTCCCCCTCTGCCTCCAGGCCTGGGTCGCCTTCTGCCTCCCAGCCCTGCGTCCGATTTACCACCCGGATCTGCTGCCCACCTCCTGGACTTAGTCCCCCTCTGCCTCTAGGCCGTCGTCCCCCAGTCTCCCGGCCCAGGCTCCCTTCTGCCTCCGGGTCCATGCCCCAGGTCGCCTCTCGGCTCTGGTCCCCCTGGGTCTGGCCCAGGGATACCTCTGTCTCCTGTCCTGATCCCCCTTCCTCTTGGTCCAGGTATCCCTCTGCCTCCCTGCCCTGCTCCCCCTGCCTCCTGGCCCAGGTAACCCTCTGCCTCCCGACACTTGTCCCCCTCTGCTTCCAGGCCCTGGTCTCCCTCTGCTTCCCTGCTCTGGTATCTTTGAGTCTCCGGGCCCTGATCTCCGTCTACATCCAGGTCACTGGGTCTCTCTCCGTCCTGGCCATGTGTCCCCTCTAACGCCGGGCCTTGGTTCCCCTGTTCTCACTCTACTTCTAGGCCCTGGCCCCTTTCTCCTTCATGGCCCAAGGATCGTCTTCCTCCCGGCCTAGGTTCTGTCACGCAGCCCAGGTACCCGTGTGCCTACCCGCCCTGGTCCTCGCGATTTCTCGGCTCTGGTACCCCTCTGCCCCCTGGCCCAGGGACCCCCCTGCTTCCCTGCCCTTGTCCCTCCCGCTTCTCGGCCCTGGTCCCCACTTCCTCCCAGCCCAGATAACCCTCTGCGAACCTACCTTGCAACTCCCGTGCCTCTCGTCCCCGGTCCCGCTCGGCCTTTCAGCCCAAGATCCCCTTTACATCCGAGAAGCAAGGGGAACAAGGGTAGGGATGCAGAGGTACCGCCCTACCTGCGGGCCCGGGTCCCCGTTTACTGGCCCTGGTCCCCCTCCCTCTCCTGGCCCTGGTTCCCCTCAGCCTGCCGGCCCTGGTCCCACTCAGCCTCCCGCAATACTCCTCCTATCTCCCAACCCAGGTACCACTATGCCTCCCGGCCCTGGTTCCCCTGTCTCCGGGCCCAGGTACCACTCTGCCACCCTGCCCTGGTCCCCCTATCTACTGGCCCTGGATCCCCTCTGCCTCCGTGCCCTGCTCCCCCTCCGCCTTCCGGGCCTGGTCCCCCGTCTCCTGCCGAAGGAACTCCTCTGTCTCCTAGCCCTGTCCCTCCCTGCCTCCAGGCCCTTGTCTCCCCCGCCTTCTGAGTCCTGGTCTCCCCGCTGCCACACTGCCCTGGTCCCCCTCTGCCTGCCAGCACTCGTCTCCCTCTACCTCCAGGCCCTGGCCCCTCTCTCCATCTTGCCTGGGTCCCCTCTTCCTCGTGTCCTAGGTCCCCCTACCTCCCGGACCTGCTCCACCTGTCTTCCCAATCAGGTACCCCTCTGCCTCCCAGACCTGGCTCTCCCTGTCTTCCGGGTCGGGTACTCCTCTGTTACGTGGCCCCGGTCCCCCTCTGCTACCCCGCACTGATCTCACTCTGCCTCCCTGCCCTGGTTCCCCTCTGCCTCCCTGCCCTTGTCCCCCTGTCCCCCGGCCCATAAACCCCTCTGCCTCCTGACCCTGGTCACACTCTGCCGCCCCGCACTGGTCACCCTCTGTCTAACGACCCTGGTCCCTCTGTGCCTTCCGTCCCTTGTCTCCTTCTACCTTCAGGACCTTGGGTCTCTCTCCCTCCTGGCCCTGGGTCTCCTCTACCTCCCGGCCCTGGTCCCCGTCTCCTGGCCCAGGTACCCTTCTGCCTCCTGGCCCTGGCCCCCTTCTGCTGCCATCCCCTGATTCCCCCGTGCCTACTGGCCCTGGTCCCTCTGCTACTACCGGCTCTGGTCTCCTTCTACCTCCAGGCCCTTGGGTCTCTCTCCGTGCCGGCCCTGGTCCCCTCTACCTCCCGACCTTGGTCCCCCAGTCAGCCACCCAGGTCCCTCTCTGCCTCCCCGGCCTAGTCCCCCCCCCCGTGCATCGGCCCAGGTACCCTCTTCCTCTTGACCCTGATTCCCTCTAGCTCCCAGCACAGGTAACCCTCTGCATTCCAGTCCTGGTCCCCCTCTGTCCCCCTGCCCTGGTTCCCAAGGCCTCTCAGCACTGGTCTCCCTCTGCCTCCCGGCCAAAATACCCAACTGCCTCTTGTACCAGGTCCCCTTCAGGCTATCAGACCGGGACTCCGTCTCCCAGCCCAGGTACCCCTCTGCCACCCTGCCCTGGTCCCAATCTGCCTCCTAGTTCTATTCCACTTCTCTCGCCCTGCCCTGGACCCGGACGCCACTCAGCCCTTGTCCCCATCTGCCTCCCCGCTCAAGTACCCCTCTGCCTCCTGGCCCTGGTCACCTTCTACCTCCCAACCCAGGTACCCATCTGCCACCTGGCACTAGTCCCCCTCTGCTTCCCTGCCCGGGTCCCACTCTGCTCCTTGGGCCTGGTGCCCCTGTCTCCCGAACCAGGTACCCCTCTGCCTTCTGGCCCTGGTCCCCCTATGCTTCCCCACCCTCGTCGCCCTCTGCTTCCCGGCCCTGGTCTTCCTCTTCCTCCAGGTCCTGGTCCCTCCTTCATTCCCGCCCTGGGTCCTCTCTACCAACCGGCCCTCGTCCCCCTATCTCCTGGTCCTGGTACACCTCCACCTCCGGGGCCTGGACCCGCTTCCCAGTCCTGGTACAACTCTGCCTCCCGGCCATAGTCCACCTCTGCCTCCTGGCCCTGGTCCTGCTCGGCCTCCCAGTCCTGGTCTTTCCCGCCTCTCGGCCCTGGTCCCTCTCTGCCTCCAAACCCTTGGATTTATCTCCTTCCCGGGCCGCGCCGGGAGGCAGTAGGTTACCTTGGCTGGGAGGCAGAGCGAGACCAGGGCCTGGAGGCATAGTGGTTCCAGGGCAGGTATTCAGAGTAGGATCAGAGCCTGGGGAACGGCTGCAGTCGGGAACATCCTTGCTGCTACTGGGCTCGACCAAGAGAGGGAGCCGTCGCAGCTCTTCATGGCCCACACTCCATTCAGTGCTGGGCGGGGATAGGTTTGGGACGTGGCTCGATTTCAGTACACTTTGTGGGCCAGCAGAGGGCGCCTTGCATCTCCTCCCTTTCCCACCCAAACAACTGGTGCTTGGGGATTTCCTGGGTTCCGGGATTCTCCTGAAGCTCCTGGGCTCGGTCAAAAACAGGCGCCCTTGTATCACCTCCCAGACTACCTCCCATTCAGACGGGGCGCGGATTGTTGGGAGCAAGGGATTTCTCTGCAGCTCGCGGTCCCGGCCAGCAGATGGCGCCCTCTCTGTTACTCCCTTCGCGGGCAAATCGGTGTAATGCGGGGATTGGCTGGGACAGGGTATTCCCCTACAACTCTTAGTCTCGGTCAGCAGAAGGCGACCTCTCAGCTTCTCCCGAACCCTACAAATCAACCGGTGCTTGGGGATCGGCTGAGGGCAGAGATTTTCCTGAAGCTCGTGAGGTCGGCCAACAGGGGAAGCACAAAAAGCTCCTCCCTTACTCCCCATGCACCCGGTGCTTGGGAAGCCGGGTCCGCGACCTGCAGGGAAATCCCTTGTCCAAAACAATCAGCGCCCCGTCTGAATAGGGGTGGTGCGGGACGGGATTCAAGGGCGCCGTTTTCTGACCGAGCCCAGGAGCTTCAGGAGAATCCCGGACATCAGAAAATCCCCAAGCACCGGTTAATGTGGGGGAAAGGGAGGAGATGATGATGATGGCATTTGTTAAGCACTTACTATGTGCAAAGCACTTTTCTAAGCGCTGGGGGAGGTTACAAGGTGATCAGGTTGTCCCACAGGGGGCTCACAGTTTTAATCCCCATTTCACAGATGAGGTAACTGAGGCACAGAGAAGTGAAGTGACTTGCCCAAAGTCACACAGCTAACTCTTGGCCGAGATGTGATTTGAACCCACGATCTCTGACTCCAAAGCCCGTGCTCTTTCCACTGAGCCATGCTTCTTCTCCATAAATATGTACAAACATATATACATATATACCAGGAGATCAGGTTGTCCCACGGGGGGCTCACAGTCTTAATCCCCATTTGACAGATGTGGGAACTGAGGCACAGAGAAGTGAAGGGACTTGCCCAAAGTCACCCAGCTGACAAGTGGTGGAGCCGGGATGTAAACCCACGACCCCCGACTCCAAAGTCTGGGCTCTTTCCACTGAGCCACGCTTCATCACTTCTGGCGCCCTCTGCTGGCATATGAAGTGTAATGCAATCGGGCCACGTCCCGAGCCTATCCCCGCCCTGCATTGAATGGCGTGTGGGCCGTGAAGAGCTGCGACGGCGCCCTCTACTGGCGGAGCCCAGGTGGTGCAGGAATGTTCCCGGCTTCAGCCGTTCCCCAGGATCCGCTCATTTAATGAGAGGGGGATAATCGGGAAGAGCTGCGAGCGCGTCCTCTGTCGGTCGAGCTCACGAGCTGCAGGAGAATCCCCGATCCCAAACACTTTCGAAGCACCGGTTCATTGGGTGGGCCGGGAGGATCTGCGAGGACGCCCCTCCTGTCCGACCTGGCGAGCTTTGGGAGAAAACCCGACCTCAGAGTATCCCCAAGCACCAGGTGATTTGGAGGGCGCGAGTAGCTGAGAGGTCGTCTTCAGCTTTCCGATTCCGAGAGCTGCAGGGGAATCCAAGGCACCAGCCATTCCCTGCACTCCAATGATTTGGGGGCGACTGGAGAAACTACGAGGGCGCCATCTGCTGTCTGGTCTCGTGAGCTGCAGGGGAATCCCTTGCCCCAAGAAACATATGCCCCACTGAATTTGGAGTGAAGGGAAGACCTGCAAGGGATAGCTCTGCTGGCCGAGCTAGCGAGCTGCCGGTGAATCCCGGACCCCAGTCAACCCCAAAGTACCGGGATATTGGGGAGAAATAGAGGGTCAGCGAGGGCGCCCCCTTCTGGCCGACCTTTCGTGCTGCAGTGCCTCCCCGAGCCCAGCCACTCGGCAAGCACCAGTAACTTGGGGAGAAGGGGAGCAGCTTTTTGTGCGTCCCTTGCTGGCCGATCTCGCTAACTTCAGGAAAATCTCTGACCTCAGACGATCCCCAAGCACAGGTTGATTTGGAGGGTTCGGGAGAAGCTTAGAGGGCGCCCTCTGCTGACCGAGTCTAAGAGCTGCAGGGGAATACCCTGTCCCAGCCACTCCACGCACTACACCAATTTGCGGGCGAAGGGAGTAACAGAGAAGGCGCCATTTGCTGGCCGTGTCCGCGAGCTGCAGAGAAATCCCTTGCCCCAAACAATTCGGGCGCCATCTGAATGAGGAGTGTTCCGGGAGGTGATACAAGGGCGCCGTTTTTTGACCGAAACCAGTGGCTTCAGGGAATCCCGGACTCCAGGATATCCCCAAGCACCAGTTGATTGGGGCGGGGGGAAGATAGGAAATTCGAGGCGCCCTCAGCTGGCCCACAAAGAGTACTGCAACTGGGGACATGTCCCCGGCCTATCCCCGCCCTGCACTGAATGGTGTGTGGGCCATGAAGAGCTGCGACGGCTCGCTCTCTTGGTCGAGCCCAGTAGCAGCAAGGATGTCCCCGGATGCAGCCCTTCCCCAGGCCCTGATCCCACTCTGAATACCTGCCCTGGAACCACTATGCCTCCAGGCCCTAGTCCCGTTCTGCCTCCAGGCCAAGGTACCCTACTGCCTTCCGGCGTTGGCCGGGAAGGAGATAAATCCAAGGGTTTGGAGGCAGAGAGGGACCAGGGCCGAGAGGCGGGAGAGATCAGCACTGGGAGGCCGAGGGGGACCAGGGCCAGGAGGCAGAGGTGGACTATGGCCGGGAGGCAGAGGTGTACCTGGACTGGGAAGCGGGTCCAGGCCCAGCAGGTCGAGGGGTACCAGGACCAGGAGATAAGGGGACCAGGGCCGGTTGGTAGAGGGGACCCAGGGCGGGAAAGAAGGAGGGACCAGGACCTGGAGGTAGAGGAAGACCAGGGCCGGGAAACAGAGGACGACGAGGGTGGGGAAGCAAAGGGGGACCAGGGCCAGGAGGCAGAGGGGTACCTGGTCCGGGAGACAGGGGCACCAGGCCCAAGCAACAGAGTGGGACCAGGGCAGGGACGTAGAGGGGGACTAGTGCCAGGTGGCAGATGGGTTCCTGGGTTGGGAGATAGAAGGTGACCAGGGCCAGGAGGCAGAGGGGTACCTGAGCCGGAGGCAGATGGGGACAAGGGCTGAGTGGCGTTCGGGACCAGGGCAGGGCGACAGAAGTGGACTAGAACTGGGAGGTAGAGGGGGACCAGGGCAGGGTGGCAGAGGGGTACCTGGGCTGGGAGACGGAGTTCCGGTCTGATAGCCTGAAGGGGACCTGGTAGAAGAGGCAGTTGGGGATTTCGGCCAGGAGGCTGAGGGAGACCAGGGCTGAGAGGCCTTGGGGAGCAGGGCAAGGGGACAGAGGGGGACAAGGACTGGAACGCAGAGGGTTACCTGGGTTGGGAGGCAGAGGGGAATCAGGGTCAGGAGGCAGAGGGTACCAGGACCGATGCACGGGAGGGGGGGGGACTAGGCAGGGGAGGCAGAAAGGGACCTGTGTGATTGACTGAGGCACCAAGGCCGGGAGGTAGAGGGGACCAGGGTCGGCACGGAGAGATACCCAAGTGCCTGGAGGTAGAAGGAGACCAGAACCGGTAGTAGCAGAGAGACCAAGGCCAGAAGGTAGGTGGGAACCAGGGAATAGAAGCAGAAGGGGGCCAGGGCCAGGAGGCAGAAAGGTACCTGGGCCAGGAGACGGAGACCAGGGCCGGGAGGGAGAGGACACCCAGGGCCAGGAGAGAGAGAGACCCAAGGGACTGAAGGTAGGAGGCAAGGGACGGAAGACACAGAGGGACCCTGGTCGTTAGACAGCGGGTGACTAGTGCGGGGCGGCAGAGGGTGACCATGGTCAGGAGGCCGAGGGGTTTATGGGTCGGGGGACAGGGGGACAAGGGCAGGGAGGCAGAGGGGAACCAGGGCAGGGAGGCAGAGGGGGATCAGTGCGGGGTAGCAGAGGGGGACCAGGGCCACGAATCAGAAGTGTACATGGCCCGGAAGACAGGGAGAACCAGGTCTGGGAGGCAGAGGGGTACCTGATTGGGAAGACAGGTGGAGCAGTTCCGGGAGGTAGGGGGACCTTGGACACGAGGAAGAGGGGACCCAGGCAGGATGGAGAGAGGGGCCAAGGCCTGGAGGTAGTGGAAGACGAGTGCTGGCAGGCAGAGGGGGACCAGGGCAGTGTGGCAGCGGGAGAACAGGACTCAGAAGCCGGGGGAGACAAGGGCCTGGAAGCAGGGAGGGACAGGGCTAGGAGACAGAGGCGTTCCTGCACCAGCAGATGGGGGACCAGGGCCGGAATGCGGAGGGGGAGCAGGGCACGGAGGTAGAGGGGATCCAGGGCTAGTAGATAGGGGGACCAGGGTATGGTGGCAGAGTGGTACCTGGGCCGGGAGACAGGGGAACCAGGGCCGGGAGGCAAAGTGGTACCTGGGCCGGGAGACAGAGGGAGTATTGCCTGGAGGCTGAATGGGACCAGGGCATGTAGACTGAGGGGAACCAGGGCCAGGAGGCCGAGCGGGACCAGGACCAGGAAACGGGGACCCGGGCCCGCAGGTAGGGCAGTACCTCTGCATCCCTACCGTTGTTCCCCTTGCTTCTCGGATGTAAAGGGGAACTAGTGCTGAAAGGCCGAGCGGGACAGGGGACGAGAGGCACGGGTGGACCAAGGTAGGCTGGCAGAGGGTTACCTGGGCTGGGAGGCAGAAGGGACCAGGGCCGAGAATCGGGAGGGTCACGGGCAGGGAGGCAGGCGGGTGCCTGGGCCAGGAGGCAGAGGGGTACCAGAGCCGAGAAGTCGCGAGGGCCAGGGCGGATAGGCACTCGGGTTTCTGGGCTGGGTAACAGAACCTATGCCGGGAGATAGAGGTTCCTTGGGCCAGGAAGGAGAGAAGGGCCAGGGCCTAGTAGTTGAGTGCGAACAGGGGAACCAAGGCCCGGCGGTAGAGGGGACACATGGCCAGGACGGAGAGAGACCCAGTGACCTGGATGTAGACGGAGATCAGGGCCCGAAGGCTCAAAGAGACCAGGGCAGGGAAGCAGAGGGAGACCAGGACCTGGAAGCAGAGGGGGACCAGTGTCGGGAGGCAGAGGGGTACCTGGGCCAGGAGGCAGGGGGATCAGGGCAGGGAGGCAGAGGGATACCTGGACCAAGAGGAAGGGGGATCAGGACAGGAGACAGAGGTATCCCTGGGCCAGACCCAGGGGGAACAGAGCCGAGAGGAGACGGGGGCCATGGACCCGGAGGCAGAAGGGAACCTGGGCCGGGAGACAGGGGGACCACGGGCCAGAGGCAGAGGGGGACCAGGTCCAGGAGGCGGGCAGCAGAGCCGGGTGGTAAATCGGACCCAGGGCTGGGAGGGAGAAGGCGACCCAGGCCTGGAGGCAGAGGGGGACCCGGGCCCGGAGGCATAGTGGAACCAGGGCAGGTAGGAAGAGGGGGACCAGAGCCAGGAGGCAGCGGGGTGCCTGAGCCGGGAGACAGGGGAACCTGGGCTGGAAGGCAGAGGGGTACCTGGACCAGGAGACAGGGGGACCAGGGCTGAATAGCAGAGGGGGACCAGGGCCCGGAGGCAAATGGTGACTAGGACGGTTGGGCCGAGAGTGACCAGGGTCCGGAGGCAGAATGGTACCTAGGCCGGCAGACGGGGGGGATCAGAGCCGGAAGGCAGGGAACCAGGGCCAGGAGGCAGGGGGTGACCAGGGCCCGTGGTCAGAGGCGTACCTGGGCCGGGATGCAGAGAGGGACCAGAGCTGGGAGGCAGCGGGGACCAGGTAGGGAAGCAGAGGGGTATTTGGGCCAGTATACGGGGACCAGGACAGATAGGCAGAGGGACCCAGGGCCGGGCAGGAGAGAAATCCAAGGGTCTGGAGGCCGAGAGGGACCAGGGCCGAGACGCGGGCGAGACCAGGACAGGGAGGCCGAGGGAGACCAGGGCCAGGAGGCAGAGGTGGACTATGGCCGGGAGGCAGTGGGGTACCTGGACTGGGAAGCGGGTCCAGGACCAGGAGGTTTAGAGATACCAGGACCAGGAGATATGGGGACCACGGAAGGTTGGTAGAGGGGATCCAGGGCCGGAAAGAAAGGGGGTCCAGGACCTGGAGGTAGAGGAAGACCAGGGCCAGGAGGCAGAAAGGTGCCTGAGCCGGGAGACAGGGGAACCTGGGCTGGAAGGCAGAGGGGTACCTGGACCAGGAGACAGGGGGTCCAGGGCTGAATGGCAGAGGGGGACCAGGGCCAGGAGGCAAATGGTGACTAGGACGGTTAGGCCGAGAGTGACCAGGGCCCGGAGGCAGAGTGGTACCTAGGCCGGCAGACGGGGGGATCAGAGCCGGGAGGCAGACGGTTAACTGAGCCGAGAGAAGGGGAACCAGGCAGAGGGTGACCAGGGCCAGGGGTAACAGGCGTACCTCGGCCGGGAGGCAGAGAAGGTCCAGGGTTGGGAGGCAGCGGGGACCAGGTAGGGAAGCAGAGGGATATCTGGGCCAGTAAACGGGGACGAGAACAGATAGGCAGAGGGGACCTAGGGCCGGGAAGGAGAGAAATCCAAGGGTCTGGAGGCAGAGAGGGACCAGGGCCGATAGTCGGGGGAGACCACAACAGGGATGCCGTGGGGGACCAGGGCCAGGAGGCAGAGGTGCACTATCGCTGGGAGGCAGAGGGGTACCTGGACTGGGATGCGGGTCCAGGCCCAGGAGGTCGAGGGGTACCAGGAACAAGAGATATGAGGACCAGGGTCGGTTGGTAGACGGGAGCCAGGGCCGGAAAGAAAGGCGGTCCAGAACCTGGAGGTAGAGGAAGACCAGGGCCAGGAGGCAGAAGGGGACCTGGTCCCGGAGACAAGGGCACCAGGCCCAAGCAGCAAAGCGGGACGAGGGCAGGGACGCAGAGGGGGACTAGTGCCAGGAGGCAGAAAGGTTCCTGGGTTGGGAGGTAGAAGGGGACCAGGGCCAGGAGGCAGAAAGGTACCTGGTCCGGGAGACAAAGTCACCAGGCCCAAGCAGTAGAGCTGGACCAGGGCAGGGACGCAGAGGGGGACTAGTGCCAGGAGGCAGAAGGGTTCCTGGGTTGGGAGGTAGAAGGGGACCAGGGCCAGGAGGCAGAGGGGTACCTGAGCCGGGAGGCAGATGGGGACAAGTTCGGGCCGGCGCTCGGTACCAGGGCAGGGAGACAGAAGTGGACTAGAACTGGGAGGCAGAGGGGAACCAGGGCAGGGTGGCAGAGGGGTACCTGGACTGGGAAACGGATTCGCGGTCTGATAGCCAGAAGGGGACTTGGTACAAGAGGCAGTTGGGGATCTTGGCCGGGAGGCAGAGGTAGACCAGGGTTGAGAGGCCTTGGGGACCAGGGCTGGGGGACAGAGGGGAACCAGGACTGGAAGACAGGGGTTAACCAGGGCTGGGAGGCAGAGGGGAATCAGGGTCAAGAGGTGGAGGGTACCTGGGCCGATGCACGGGGGGGACTAGGCCGGGGAGGCAGAGAGAGACCTGGGTGTGAGGCCGGGATGTAGAGTTGACCAGGGCCGGCACGGAAAGAGACCCAAGGGCCTGGAGGTAGAAGGAGACCAGAGCCGGTAGTAGCAGAGGGACAAGGGCCAGAAGGCAGGGTGTAACCAGGGGTTGGCAGCAGAAGGGGGCCAGGGCCAGGAGGCAGAAGGGTACCTGGGCTAGGAGACGGGGATCAGGGCCGGGAGGTAGAGCGGACCCAGGGCCAGGAAGCAGAGAGACCCAAGTTCCTGAAGGTAGAAGGAGACAAGGGACGGAAGGCACACAGGGACCAGGGACGTGAGGCAGAAGGTGAGCAGTGCGGTGCGGAAGACCGTGACCAGGGCCAGGAGACAGAGGGGTTCTTGGGACGGGGGACAGGGGAACAAGGGCAGTGAGGGAGAGGGGAACCAGGTCATGGAGGCAGAGTGGGATCAGTGTGGGAATGCAGAGGGTGACCAGGGCCACGAGGCAGAGGAGTACCCGGCCCGGAAGACAGGGGGGACCAGGTCTGGGAAGCACAGGGGTAACTGATTGGGAAGAAAGGTGGACCAGGTCCGGGAGCCAGGGGGACCAAAGACACGAGGAAGAGGGTACCCAGGCAGGATGGAGAGAGGTGACAGGGCCTGGAGGTAGAGTTAGACGAGTGATGACAGGCAGAGGGGGGCCAGGGCAGGGTGGCAGTTGGGAGACTAGGACTGAGAAGCCGGGGCAAACAAGGGCCTGGAGGCAAGGAGAGCTAGGGCTAGGAGACAGAGGTGTACCTGCGCCAGGAACGGTCGACCAGGGCCGGAAGGCAGAGGGGCACCAGGGCCGGGAGGCAGAAGAGAACCAGGCCCGGGTGGCAGAGGGGTACCTGGTCCCGGAGACAGGGGCACCAGGCCCAAGCAGCAGAGTAGGACCAGCTCAGGGAAGCAGAGGGGGACTAGTGCCAGGAGGCAGTAGGGTACCTGAGTTGGGAGGTAGAAGGGGACCAGGGCCAGGAGGCAGAGGTGTACCTGAGCCGGGAGGCAGATGGGGACATGGGATGAGTGGAGCTCGGGACGAGGGCTGGGAGACAGAAGTGGACCAGATCTGGGAGGCAGAGGGGGACCAGGGCAGGTTGGCAGAGGCGTACCTGGACTGGGAGACGGAGTCCCGGTCTGATAGCCTGAAGGGGACCTGGTACCAGAGGCAGTTGGGGATCCTGGACGGAAGGCAGAGGGAGACCAGGGCTGAAAGACCTTGAGGACCAGGGCAGGGGGGCAGAGGGGGACCAGGACTGGAAGGCAGTGGGTTACCTGGGCTGGGAGGCGGAGGGGAATCAGGGTCATTTAAGGAGAGTGGGGGAATCGAGAGGAGCTGCGAGGGCGCCCTCTGCCGGTCGAGCATGCGAGCTGCAGGAGAATCCCCGAACCCATCCACTTCCCAAGCAACAATTGACTGGGTGGACTGGGAGGAGCTGCGAGTGCGCCCTTCCTGGCCGAACTCTCGAGGTTCAGGAGAAAACCTGACCTCAGAGAATACCCAAGCAGGTGATTTGGAGGGCGGGAGTAGCTGAGAAGTCGTCTTCAGCTGATCCAGTCCTAGAGAAGCAGGCCAATCCAAGGCCCCAGCCAATCCCTGCACTCCAGTGATTTGGGGGCGACGGGACAAACTGCGAAGGCACCATCTGCTATCCGGGCACGTGAGTTCAGAGAAATCCCTTGGCTCAACAAATAGGTGCCCCACTGAATATTGGGGTGAAGGGAAGACCTGCCAGGGAGTCCTCTGCTGGCCGAGCTAGCGAGTGGCCTGTTAATCCCGGACCCTAGCCAACGCAAAAGCACCGGGCTAATGAGAGGAAATGTAGGGGCAGCGAGGGCGCCCCCTTCTGGCCGACCTCTCGTGCTGCAGGGGCTTTCCCGACCCCACACGCTCCCCAAGTACCAGTAGCTTGGGGAGAAAGGGAGGAGATTTTTGTGCTTACCCTGCTGGCCGACCTGGTGAACTTCAGGAAAATCTCTGACCTCAGCCGATCCCCAAGCACCCGTTGATTTGGAGGGTTCGGGAGAAGCTTAGAGGGGGCCCTCTGCTGACCGAGTCAAAGTTTTGCAGGGGAATACCCTGTCCCAGCCAATCCCCGCACTACACCAATTTGCGGCGAAGGGAGTAACAGAGAGGGCGCCATCTGCTGGCCGTGTCCGCGAGCTGCAGAGAAATCCCATGCCCCAAACAATCCGGGCGCCGTCTGAATGGGGGGTGGTCCGGGAAGTGATATAAGGGCGCCGTTTTTTCACCGAGACCAGTGGCTTCAGGGAATCCCGAACCCCAGGATATCCCCAAGCACCAGTTGATTAGGGGGGAGGGGGGAAGAGAGGAAATACGAGGCGCCCTCAGCTGGCCCACAAAGAGTACTGCAACTGGGGACACGTCCCCGTCCTATCCCCGCCCTGCACTGAATGGCGTGTGGGCCATGAAGAGCTGCGACGGCTCCCTCTCGTGGTAGAGCCCAGTAGCAGCAAGGATGTCCCCGGATGCAGCCGATCCCCAGGCCCTGATCCCACTCTGAATACCTGCCCTGGAAACACTATGCCTCCCGGCCCTGGTCCCGGTCTGCCTCCCGGCCAAGGTACCCTACTGCCTCCCGGAGCGGGCCGGGAAGGAGATAAATCCAAGGGTTTGGAGGCAGAGAGGGACCAGGGCTGAGAGGCGGGAGAGATCAGGCCTGGGAGGCCGACGGGGACCAGGGCCAGGAGGCAGAGGTGGACTATGGCCGGGAGGCAGAGGTGTACCTGGACTGGGAAGCGGATCCAGGCCCAGCAGGTGGAGGGGTACCAGGACCAGGAGATAGGGGGACCAGGGCCGGTTGGTAGAGGGGACCCAGGGCGGGAAAGAAGGAGGGACCAGGACCTGGAGGTAGAGGAAGACCAGGGCCGGGAAGCAGAGGGCGACGAGGGTGGGGAAGCATATGGGGACCAGGGCCCGTAGGCAGAGGGGTACCTGGTCCGTGAGACAGGGGCACCAGGCCCAAGCAGCAGAGTGGGACCAGGGCAGGAAAGCAGAGGGCGACGAGTGCCAGGTGGCAGATGGGTGCCTGTGTTGGGAGGTAGAAGGTGACCAGGGCCAGGAGGGAGAGGGGTACCTGAGCCGGGAGGCAGATGGGGACAAGGGCTGAGTGGCTTTCGGGAGCAGGTCACGGCGACAAAAGTGGACTAGAACTGGGAGTCAGATTGGGACCAGGGCATGGTGGCAGTGGGGTCCCTGGGCTGGGAGACGGAGTCCCGGTCTGATAGCCTGAAGGGGACCTGTTACAAGAGGCAATTGGGTATTTTGGCTGGGAGGCAGAGGGAGACCAGGGCTGAGAGGCCTTGGGGAGCAGGGCAGGGGAACAGAGGGGGACCAGGACTGGAATGCAGACGTTTACCTGGGGTGGGAGGCAGAGGGGAATCAGGGTCAGGAGGCAGAGGGTACCAGGGCCGATGCACGGGGGCGGGGGGACTAGGCCGGGGAGGCAGAGAGGGACCTGGGTGGTTGACTGTCGGACCAAGGCCGGGAGGTAGAAGGGACCAGTGTCGGCATGGAGAGATACCCAAGTGCCTGGAGGTAGAAGGAGACCAGAGAAGGTAGTAGCAGAGAGACCAAGGCCAGTAGGTAGGTGGGAACCAGGGAATGGCAGAGAAGGGGGCCAGGGCCAGGAGGCAGAAAGGTACCTGGGCCAGGAGACGGGGACCAGGGCCGGGAGGGAGAGGAGACCCAGGGCCAGGAGGGAGAGAGACCCAAGGGCCTGAAGGTAGAAGGAGACAAGGGACGGAAGGCCCAGAGGGACCAGGGTCGTTAGACAGAGGGTGACCAGTGCGGGGCGGCAGAGGGTGCCCATGGTCAGGAGGCAGAGGGGTTTATGGGCCGGGGGACAGGAGGACAAGGGCAGGGAAGCAGAGGGGAACCAGGGCAGGGAGGCAGAGTGAGATCAGTGCGGGGTAGCAGAGGGGGACCAGGGCCACGAGGCAGAGGAGTACCCGGCCCGGAAGACAGGGAGAACCAGGTCTGGGAGGCAGAGGGGTACCTGATTGGGAAGACAGGTGGAGCAGGTCCGGGAGGTAGGGGGACCTAGGACACGAGGAAGAGGGGACCCAGGCAGGATGGAGAGAGGGGCCAAGGCCTGGAGGTAGTGGAAGACGAGTGCTGGCAGGCAGAGGGGGACCAGGGCAGTGTGGCAGCGGGGAGAACAGGGCTAAGAAGCCGGGGGAGACAAGGGCCTGGAAGCAGGGAGGAACAGGGCTCGGAGATAGAGGCGTTCCTGCACCAGGAGATGGGGGACCAGGGCCGGAATGCGGAGGGGGAGCAGGGCACAGAGGCAGAGGGGATCCAGGGCCAGTAGATAGGGGGATCAGGGCAGGGTGGCAGAGGGGTACCTGGGCCGGGAGACAGGGGAACCGGGGCCGGGAGGCATAGTGGTACCTGATCAGGGAGACAGGGGGAGTATTGCCTCGAGGCTGAGTGGGAGCAGTGCCGGCAGGCTGAGGGGAACCAGGGCCAGGAGCCCGAGGGGGACCAGGGCCAGGAAACGGGGACCCGGCCGCAGGTAAGGCGGTACCTCTGCATCCCTACCCTTGTTCCCCTTGTTTTTCGGATTTAAAGGGGAACTTGGGCTGAAAGGCCGAACGGGACCGGGGACGAGAGGCACGGGTGGACCAAGGTAGGCTGGCAGAGGGTTTCCTGGGCTGGGAGGCAGAGGTGACCAGGACCGAGAAGCGGGAGGGACAAGGGCAGGGAATCAACCGGGTCCCTGGGCAAGGAGGCAGAGGGGTACCAGAGCCGAGAAGTCGGGAGGACCAGGGCTGATAGGCACACGGGTACCTGGGCTGGGTGACAGAACCTAGGCCGGGAGGGAGAGGTTCCTTGGGCCAGGAAGGAGAGAGGGGCCAAGGTCTAGAAGTAGAGTGAGAACAGGGGAACCAAGGCCCGGCGGTAGAGGGGACACATGGCCAGGACGGAGAGAGACCCAGTGACCTGGATGTAGACGGAGATCAGGGCCCGGAGGCTCAAAGAGACCAGGGCAGGGAAGTAGAGGGAGACCAGGACCTGGAAACAGAGGGGGACCAGTGTCCGGAGGCAGAGGGGTACCTGGGCCAGGAAGCAGGGGAAGCAGGGCAGGGAGGCAGAGGGATACCTGGACCAAGAGGAAGGGGGATCAGGACAGGAGACAGAGGTATCCCTGGGCCAGACCCAGGCGGACCAGAGCCGAGAGGCGACGGGGGGCATGGACCCGGAGGCAGACGGGAGCCTGGGCCGGGAGACTAGGGGACCACGGCCTAGAGGCAGAGGGGGACCAGGTCCAGGAGGCGGGCAGCAGAGCCGGGTGGTAAATCGGACCCAGGGCTGGGAGGGAGAAGGGGACCCAGACCTGGAGTCAGAGGGGGACCCGGGCCCGGAGGTATAGTGGAACCAGGGCAGGTAGGAAGAGGGGGAGCAGGGCCGGAAGACAGAGGCATGCCTGAGCCGGGAGACAGGGGAACCTGGGCTGGAAAGCAGAGGGGTACCTGGACCAGGAGACAGGGGGACCAGGGCTGAATGGCAGAGGGGGACCAGGGCCCGGAGGCAAATGGTGACTAGAACGGTTAGGCCGAGAGGGACCATGGCCCGGAGGCAGAGTGGTACCTAGGCCGGCAGATGGGGGGATCAGAGCCGGGAGGCAGATGGTTAACTGAGCCGATAGAAGGGGAACGAGGGCCAGGAGGCAGAGGGTGACCAGGGCCAGGGGTCACAGGCGTACCTCGGCCGGAAGGCAGAGAGGGTCCAGAGCTGGGAGGCAGCGGGGACCGGGTTGGGAAGCAGAGGGATATCTGGGCCAGTAAACGGGGACCAGGACAGATAGGCAGAGGGGACCCAGGGCCGGGAAGGAGAGAGATCCAAGGGTCTGGAGGCAGAGAGGGACCAGGGCCTAGAGGCGGGAGAGACCAGGACAGGGAGGCCGAGGGGGACCAGGGCCAGGAGGCAGAGGTGCACTATGGCCGGGAGGCAGAGGGGTACCTGGACTGGGATGCAGGTCCAGGCCCAGGAGGACGAGGGGTACCAGGAACAAGAGATATGAGGACCAGGGTCCGTTGGTAGAGGGGACCCAGGGCCGGAAGGAAAGGCTGTCCAGAACCTGGAGGTAGAGGAAGACCAGGGCCAGGAGGCAGAGGGGACCTGGTCCCGGAGACAAGGGCACCAGGCCCAAGCAGCAAAGCGGGACCAGGGCAGGGACACAGAGGGGGACTAGTGCCAGGAGGCAGAAATGTTCCTGGGTTGGGAGGTAGAAGGGGACCTGGGCCAGGAGGCAGAAAGGTACCTGGCCCGGGAGACAAGGGCACCAGGCCCAAGCAGTAGAGCGGGACGAGGGCAGGGACTCAGAGGGGGACTAGTGCCAGGAGGCAGAAGGGTTCTTGGGTTGGGAGGTAGAAGGGGACCAGGGCCAGGAGGCAGAGGGGTACCTGAGCCGGGAGGCAGATGGGGACAAGTTCTGGCCGGCGCTCGGTACCAGGGCAGGGAGAGAGAATTGGACTCGAGCTGGGAGGCAGAGGGGTACCAGGGCAGGGTAGCAGAGGGCTACCTGGACGGGGAGACGGATCCGCGGTCTGATAACCAGAAGGGGACCTGGTACAAGAGGCAGTTGGGGATCTTGGCCGGGAGGCAGAGGGAGACCAGGGATGAGAGGCCTTGGGGACCAGGGTTGGGGGACAGAGGGGAACCAGGACTGGAAGACAGAGGTTAACCAGGGCTGGGAGGCAGAGGGGAATCAGGTTCAAGAGGCGGAGGGTACCTGGGCCGATACACGTGGGGGACTAGGCCGGGGAGGCAGAGAGAGACCTGGGTGGGAGACTGGGGGACCAAGGCCGGGAGGGAGAGTTGACCAGGGCCGGCACGGAAAGAGACCCAAGGGACTGGAGGTAGAAGGAGACCAGAGCCGGTAGTAGCAGAGGGACCAGGCCAGTAGGCAGGGGGGAACCAGGGGTTGGCAGCAGAAGGGGGCCAGGGCCAGGAGGCAGAAGGGTACCTGGGCTAGGAGACGGGGATCAGGGCCGGGAGGTAGAGCGGACCCAGGGCCAGGAAGGAGAGAGACCCAAGTTCCTGAAGGTAGAAGGAGACAAGGGATGGAAGGCACACAGGGACCAGGGAAGTGAGGCAGAATGTGACAAGTGCGGGGCGTCAGACTGTGACCACGGCCAGGAGGCAGAGGGGTTCATGGGACGGGGCACAGGGGAACTAGGGCAGGGAGGCAGAGCGGAACCAGGGCATGGAGGCAGAGTGGAATCAGTGTGGGGAAGCAGAGGGAGACCAGGGCCACGAGACAGAGGGGTACCCTGCCCCGAAGACAGGGGGGACCAGGTCTGGGAGGCACAGGGGTACCTGATTGGGAGGAAAGGTGGCCCAGGTCCTGGAGGCAGGGGGACCTAAGACACGAGGAAGAGGGTACACAGGCAGGATGGAGAGAGGTGATAGGGCCTGGAGGTAGAGGGAGACGCGTGATGGAAGGCAGATGGGGACCAGGGCAGGGTGGCAGTGGGAGACCAGGACTGAGAAGACCCGTGGACACAAGGGCCTGGAGGCAGGGAGGGCTAGGGCTAGGGGACAGAGGGGTACCTGAGTCAGGAGACGGTCGACCAGGGCCGGAAGGCAGAGGTGGACCAGGGCCGGGTGGCAGAGGCGTACCTGGTCCCGGAGAGAGGGGCACCAGGCCCAAGCAGCAGAGTGGGACCAGCTCAGGGAAGCAGAGGGGGACTAGTGCCAGGAGGCAGTAGGGTACCTGAGTTGGGAGGTAGAAGGGGACCAGGGCCAGGAGGCAGAGGTGTACCTGAGCCGGGAGGCAGATGGAGACAAGGGATAAGTGGCGCTCAGGACCAGGGCTGGGAGACAGAAGTGGACCAGAACTGGGAGGCAGAGGGGGAACAGGGCAGGGTGGCAGAGGGGTACCTGGGCTGGGAGACGGAGTCCCGATCTGATAGCCTGAAGGGGACGTGGTACAAGAGGCAGTTGGGGATCCTGGACGGGAGGAAGAAGGAGACCAGGGCTGAGAGGCCTTGCGGACCAGGGCAGGGGGGCAGAGGGGGACCAGGACTGGAAGGGGGAGGGTTACCTGGGCTGGGAGGCACAGGGGAATCAGGGTCTTTTAAGAAGAGTGGGGAAATCGAGAAGAGCTGCGAGGGCGCCCTCTGCCGGTCGAGCATGCGAGCTGCAGGAGAATCCCCGAACCCATCCACTTCCCAAGCAAAAGTTGACTGGGTGGACTGGGAGGATCTGCGAGTGTGCCCCTCCTGGCCGACCTCTCGAGGTTCAGGAGAAAACCTGACCTCAGAGAATACCCAAGCAGGTGATTTGGAGGGCGGGAGTAGCTGAGAAGTCGTCTTCAGCCGATTGAGTCCTAGAGAGGCAGGCCAATCCAAGACCTCAGCCAATCCCTGAACTCCAATGATTTGGGGGCGACGGGACAAACTGCGAAGGCGCCATCTGCTATCCGGCCCTGTGAGTTCAGGGAAATCCTTTGGCCCAACAAATATGTGCCCAGCTGAATTTGGGCATGAAGGGAAGACCTGTCAGGGAGTCCTCTTCCTGCCGAGCTAGCGAGGTGCCGGTGAGTCCCGGACCCCAGCCAACCCAAAAGCACCTGGCTAAGAGAGGGAAATGTAAGCGCAACGAGGGCGCTCCGGGCCTGGCCGACCTCTCGTGCTACAGGGGCTTCCCCGACCCCAACCGCTCCCCATGCACCAGTAGCATGGGGAGAAAGGGAGGAGCTTTTTGTGCTTCCCCTCCTGGCCGACCTCACGAGCTTCAGGAAAATCTCTGGCCTCAGCCGATCCCCAAGCACCGGTTGATTTGGAGGGTTCGGGAGAAGCTGAGAGGGGTCCCTCTGTTGACCGAGTCAAAGTGTTGCAGGGGAATACCCTGTCCCAGCCAATCCATTCACTACACCAATTAACGGGCGAAGGGAGTAACAGAGAGGGTGCCATCTGCTGGCCAGGTCCGCGAGCTGCAGAGAAATCCCTTGCCCCAAACAATCCGAGCCCCGTCTGAATGGTGGGTGGTCCGGGAGGTGATACAAGGGCGCCGCTTTTTGACCGAGCCCAGGAGCTTCAGGAGAATCCCGGACTCCAGGATATCTCCAAACACCAGTTGACTGGGACGGGGGGGAAAGGGGAGGAAATGCGAGGCGCTCTCAGCTGGCCCACAAAGAGGACTGCAACTCGTTCCACGACCCCGGCCTATCCCCGCCCTGCACTGAATGGCGTGTGGGCCGTGAAGAGCTGCAACGGCGCCCTCTGCTGGCCGAGCCCAGGAGCTGCAGGAATGTTCCCGTCTGCAGCCGTTCCCCAGGATCTGCTCATTTAATGAGAGGGGGGTAATCGGGAAGAACTGCGAGGGCGTCCCATGTCAGCCGAGCTCGCGAGCTGTGGGAGAATCCCCGATCCCAAACACTTCCCAAGCACCAGTTCATTGGGTGGACCGGGAGGAGCTGCGAGGGCCCACCTTCTGTCCGACCTCTCGAGCTTTGAGAGAAAACCCGACCTCAGAGAATCCCCAAGCAGGTGATTTGGAGGGCGGGAGTAGCTGAGAAGTCGTCTTCAGCTTACCGATTCCGAGAGATGCAGGGGAATCCAAGGCCCCAGCCAATCGCTGCACTCCAATGATTTGGGGGCGACTGGAGAAACTACGAGGGCGTCATCTGCTGTCCGGGCCCGTGAGCTGCAGGGGAATCCCTTGCCCCAGGAAATATGCGCCCCACTGACCTTGGGGTGAAGGTAGACCTGCCAGGGATAGTTCTGCCGGCCGAGCTAGCGAGCTGCCGGTGAAACCCGGACCCCAGTGAACCCCAAAGCGCCGGGCTATTGGGGGGAAATAGAGGGGCAGCGAGGGCGCCCCTCCTGGCCGACTTTAAGTGCTGCAGTGCCTTCCCGAGCCCAGCCACTCGGCAAGCACCAGTCGCATGGGGAGAAAGGGAGCAGCATTTTGTGCGTCCCCTGCTGGCCGACCTAGCAAACTTTAGGAAAATCTCTGACCTCAGCCGATGCCCAGGAACAGGTTGATTTGGAGGGTTCGGGAGAAACTGTGAGGGCGCCCTTTGCTGACCGAGTCTAAGAGTTACAGGGGAATACCCTGTCCCAGCCAATCCCCGCACTAGCGTCTGAATGGGAGGTGGACCGGGAGGTGATTCAAGGGCGCCGGTGCGCCATCTTCTGTCTGGGCACGTGAGCTGCAGGGGAATCCCTTGCCCCAAGAAATATACGCCCCACTGAATTTGGGGTGAAGGGAAGGCCTGCCAGGGATAACTCTGCCGGCCGAGCTAGAGAGCTGCCGTTGAAACCCGGACCCCAGTCAACCCCAGATTACCGGGCTATTGGGGGGAAATAGAGGGGTAGCGAGGGCGCCAACTGCTGGCCGACCTTTCGTGCTGCAGTGTCTCCCCGAGCCCAGCCACTTCGCAAGCACCAGTAGCTTGGGGAGAAAGGGAGCAACTTTTTATGCGTCCGCTGCTGGCTGACCTCCCGAACTTCAGGAAAATCTCTGACCTCAGACGATCCCCAAGCACAGGTTGATTTGGAGGGTCCGGGAGAAGCTGAGAGGGCGCCATTTGCGGACCGAGTCTAAGACTTGCAGGGGAATACCCTGTCCCAGCACTACACCAATTTGCAGGCAAAGGGAGTAACAGAGTGGGCGCCATCTGCCGGCCGGTTCTGGAACTGCAGAGAACTCCCTTGCCCCAAACAATCCGCACCCCTTGTGAATTGAGGGTGGTCCGGGAGGTGATTCAAGGGCGTCGTTTTTTTACTGAACCCAGGAGTTTCAGGAGAAATCCAGACCCCAGGAAATCCCCAAGCACCAGTTGACTGGGGGGAAAGGGAGGAGATGGAAGACGCCCTCTGCTGGCCCACAAAGAGTACTGCAATCGGGCCACGTCCCAAGCCTATCCTCGCCCTGCACTGAATGGCGTGTGGGCCATGAAGAGCTGCGACGGCTCCCTCTCTTGGCCGAGCCCAGGAACAGCAAGGATGTCCCCGGCTGCAGCCGTTCCCCAACCTCCGCTCATTTAAGGAGGGGGGGGAAATCGGGAAGAGCTGCGAGGGCGTCCTCTGCCGGCCGAGCACGCGAGCTGCAGGAGAATCCCCGAACCCATCCACTTCCCAAGCAACAACTGGTTGGGTGGTCTGGGAGGAGCTGCGAGTGCGCCCCTCCTGGCCGACTTCGCGAGGATCAGGACAAAACCTGACCTCAGGGAATACCCAAGCCGGTGATTTGGAGGGCGGGAGTAGCTGAGAAGTAGTCTTCAGCTGATCGAGTCCTAGAGCTCCAGGCCAATCCAAGGCCCCAGCCAATCCCTGCACTCTAATGATTTGGGGGCAACGGGACAAACTGCGAAAGCGCCATCTGCTGTCCGGGCCCGTGAGTTCAGGGAAATCCCTAGGCCCAACAAATATGTGCCCCACTGAATCTGGGGGTGAAGGGAAGATCTGCCAGGGAGTCCTCTGCTGGCCTAGCTAGCGAGATGCCGGTGAATCCCGGGCCCCAGCCAACCCCAAAGCACCGGGCTATTATGGGGGAAATGTAGGGGCAGCGAGGACACCCCCTGCTGGCCGATCTCTCGTGCGGCAAGGGGCTTCCCCGACCCCAACCGCTCCCCATGCACCGGAAGCATGGGGAGAAAGGGAGGAGCTTTTTGTGCCTACCCTGCTGGCCGACCACGGGAGCTTCAGGAAAATCTCTGACCTCAGCCGATCCCCAATCACCGGTCGATTTGGAGGGTTCGGGAGAAGCTGAGAGGGCGCCCTGTGCTGACCGAGACTAAGAGTTGTAGGGGAATACCCTGTCCCCGCCAATCCCCGCATTACACGGATTTGCCCGCGAAGGGAGTAGCAAAGAGGGCGTCATCTGCTGGCCGAGACCGAGAGTTCTAGCAGCAAGGATATCCCCGGCTGCAGCCGTTCCCCAGGCCCTGATCCCACTCTGAATGTCTGCCCTGGAACCACTATGCCTCCAGGCCCTGGTCCCGCTCTGCCTCTCGGCCAAGGTACCCTACTGCCTCCCGGGGCGGGCCGGGAAGGATATAAATCCAAGCGTTCGGTGACAGAGAGGTACCAGGGCCGAGAGGCGGTAGAGACCAGGATAGGGAGGCCGAGGGGGACCATGGCCAGGAGGCAGAGTTGGACTATGGCCGGGAGGCAGAGGTGTAAATGGACTGGGAAGCGGGTCCAGGCCGAAGAGGTGGAGGGGTACCAGGACCAGGAGATAGGGGGACCAGGGCCGGTTGGTAGAGGGGACCCAGGGCGGGAAAGAAGGAGGGACAAGGACCTGGAGGTAGAGGAAGACCAGGGCCGGGAATCAGAGGGCGACGAGGGTGGGGAAGCATAGTGGGACCAGGGCCAGGAAGCAGAGGGGTAACCCAGGAACCCTTCTGCCAACTGGTAGTAGTCCCCCTCTGCGTCCCTGCCCTGGTCCCGCTTTGCTGCTTGGGCCTGGTGCCCTTGTCTCCGGGACCAGGTACCCTTCTGCCTCCTGGCCCTGGTCTTCCTCTACCTCCAGGCTCTGGACCCCCTTTCTTTCCGGCCCTGGATCCCCTCTACCAACCGGCCCTAGTCCCCATGTCTCCTGATCCTGGTATCCCTCGACCTCCTGGGCCTGGACCGGCTTCCCAGTCCAGGAACCCCACTGCCTCCAGGCCACAGTCCACCTCTGTCTCCTGGCCCTGGTCTCCCTCGGCCTCCCTGTCCTGGTCTCTCCCGCCTCTCGACCCTGGCCCTGCCTCCCAGGTCGGTCCCTCTCTGCATCCCGGCCCAGGTACGCCTCTGACCCTTGGCCCTGGTCCCCCTCTGACTCCTGGCCCTGGTTCCCCTTCTCTCGGCTCAGTTAACCGTCTGCCTCCCGGCTCTGATCCCCCCGTCTGCCGGCCTAGGTACCACTGCGCCGCCGGGCCCTGGTCCCCCTCGCTCTAACCGTCCTGGTCCCCATCTGCCTCCTGGCCCTGGTCCCCCTCTGACATTCAGCCCTGGTCACCCTGTCTCCCGGCTCAGGCACCCCTCAGCCTTCTGGCCCTGGTCCCCCTCTTCCTACCTACCCTGGTTCCACTATGCCTCCAGGCCCGGGTCCCCCTCTGCCTCCAGGCCTGGGTCGCCTTCTCCCTCCGAGCCCTGGGTCCGATTTACCACCCGGTTCTGCTTCCCACCTCCTGGACCTGGTCCCCCTCTGCCTCTAGGCCGTGGACCCCAGTCTCCCGGCCCAGGCTCCCTTCTGCCTCCGGGTCCATGCCCCCCGTCGCTTCTCGGCTCTGGTCCCCCTGGGTCTGGCCCAGGGATACCTCTGTCTCCTGTCCTGATCCCCCTTCCTCTTGGTCCAGGTATCCCTCTGCCTCCCTGCCCTACTCCCCCTGCTTCCTGGCCCAGCTACCCCTCTGCCTCCTGACACTGGTCCCCCTTTGCTTCCATGCCCTGGTCTCCCTCTGCTTCCCTGCCCTGGTCTCTTTGAGCCTCCGGGCCCTGATATCCGTCTACATCCAGGTCACTGCATCTCTCTAAGTCCTGGCCATGTGTCCCCTCTACCGCCTGGCCTTGGTTCCCCTGTTCGCACTCTACTTCTAGGCCTTGGCCACTCTCTCCTTCATGGCCCAAAGACCCTCTACCTCCCGGCCTAGGTTCAGTCACCCAGCCCAGGTACCCGTGTGCCTAGCCGCCCTGGTCCTCGCGACTTCTCGGCTTTGGTACCCCTCTGCCTCCTGGCCCAGGGACCCCCCCTGCCTCCCTGCCCTTGTCACTTCCGCTTCTCGGCCCTGGTCCCCTCTGCCTCCCAGCCCAGGTAACCCTCTGCCAGCCTAGCTTGGTCCACCCGTGCTTCTCGTTCCCGGTCCCGCTCGGTCTTTCAGCCCTAGTTCCCCTTTACATCCGAGAAGCAAGGGGAACAACGGTAGGGATGCAGAAGTACTGCCCTACCTGTGGGCCCGGTTCCCCGTTTCCTGGCCCTGGTCCCCCTCGGCCTCCTGGCCCAGGTTCCCCTCAACCTGCCGGCCGTGGACCCATTCAGCCTCCAGGCAATATTCCCTCTGTCTCCCGGCCCAGGTACCACTATGCTTCCCGGCCCTGGTTCCCCTGTCTCCCGGCCCAGGTAGCCCTCTTCCACCCGGCCCTGGTCCCCCTATCTACTGGCCCTGGATCCCCTCTGCCTCCCGGCCCTGCTCCCCCTCTGCCTTCCGTCCCTGGTCCCCCGTCTCCTGGCGCAGGAACGCCTCTGTCTCCTAGCCCTGTCCCTCCTTGCCTCCAGGCCCTTGTCTCCCCTGGCTTCTAAGTCCTGCTCTCCTCGCTGCCACACTGCCTTGGTCCCCCTCTGCCTGCCAGCACTCGTCTCCCTCTACCTCCAGGCCCTGGCCCCTCTCTCCATCCTGCCTGGGAACCCTCTTCATCGTGTCCTAGGTCCCCCTACCTCCCGGACCTGCTCCACCTGCCTTCCCAATCAGGTACCCCTCTGCCTCTCAAACCTGGTTCTTCCTGTCTTCCGGGCCGGGTACTCCTCTGCCTCGTGGACCTGGTCCCCCACTGCTACCCCGCACTGATCCCACTCTGCCTCCCTGCCCTGGTTCCCCTCTGCCTCCCTGCCCTTGTCCTCCTGTACCCCGGCCCATAAACACCACTGCCTCCTGACCCTGGTCACACTCTGCCGCCCCGCACTGGTCACCCTCTGTCTAAAGACCCTGGTCCCTCTGTGCCTTCCGTCCCTTGTCTCCTTCTACCTTCAGGCCCTTGGGTCTCTCTCCCTCCTGGCCCTGGGTCTCCTCTACCTCCCGGCCCTGGTCCCTGTCTCCTGGCCCAGGTACCCTTCTGCCTCCTGGCCCTGGCCCCCTTCTGCTGCCATCCCCTGGGTCCCCCCTGCCTACTGGCCTTCGTCCCTCTGCTACTACCGGCTCTGGTCTCCTTCTACCTCCTTGTCCTTGGGTCTCTCTCCCTGCCGGCCCTGGTCCCCTCTACCTCCCGGCCTTGGTCCCCCAGTCAACCGCCCAGGCCCCTCTCTTCCTCCCCGGCTTTGTCCCCCCACCCTGTGCACCGGCCCAGGTACTCTGCCTCTTGCCCATGATTCCCCTCTGCCTCCCAGCCCAGGTAACCCTCTGCATTCCAGTCCTGGTCCCCCTCTGTCCCCCTACCCTGCTCCCCAAGGCCTCTCAGCCCTGGTCTCCCTCTGCCTCCCGGCCAAAATACCCAACTGCCTCTTCTACCAGGTCTCCTTCAGGCTATCAAACCGGGACTCCGTCTCCCAGCCCAGGTACATCACTGCCACCCTGCCCTGGTCCCATTCTGCCTCCCAGTTCTAGTCCACTTCTGTCGCCGTGACCTGGTCCCGAAAGCCACTCAGCCCTTGTCCCCATCTACCTCCCGGCTCAGATATCCCTCTGCCTCCTGGTCCTGGTCACCTTCTACCTCCCAACACAGGCACCCATCTGCCACCTGGCACTCGTCCCCCTCTGCTTCCCTGCCCTGGTCCCACTCTGCTGCTAGGGCCTGGTGCTCCTGTCTCACGGACCAGGTACCCCTCTGCCTCCGGGCCCTGGTCCCCATATGCTTCCCCACCCTCGTCGCCCTCTGCTTCCGGGCCCTGGTCTTCCTCTACCTCCAGGTCCTGGTCCCTCCTTCTTTCCCGCCCTGGGTCCCCTCTACCAACCGGCCCTGGTCCCGCTATCTCCTGGTCCTGGTACCCCTCCACTTCCTGGGCCTGGACCCGCTTCCCAGTCCAGGTAGACCTCTGCCTCCCGGCCATAGTCCACCTCTGCCTCCTGGCCCTGGTCCCCTTCGACCTCCCAGGCCTGATCTCTCCCGCCTCTCAGCCCTGGTCCCTCTCTTCCTCCAAACCCTTGGATTTATCTCCTTCCCGGCCCGCTCCGGGAGGTAGTAGGGTACCTTGGCCGGGAGGCAGAACGGGACCAGGTTCGGGAGGCATAGTGGTTCCAGGGCAGGTATTCCGAGTGGGATCAGGGCCTCGGGATCGGCTGCATCCGGGGACATCCTTGCTGCTACTGGGCTCTACCACGAGAGGGAGCCGTCACAGCTCTTCATGGCCCACACGCCATTCAGTGCAGGGCGGGGATAGGACGGGGACGTGTCCCCAGTTGCAGTACTCTTTGTGGGCCAGCTGAGGGCGCCTCGCATTTCCTCACTTTCCCCTCCCCCCCCCAATCTACTGGTGCTTGGGGATATCCTGGGGTCCGGGATTCCCTGAAGCCACTGGTTTCGGTCAAAAAACGGCGCCCTTGTATCACTTCCCGGACCACCCCCCATTCAGACGGCGCCCGGATTGTTTGGAGCATGGGATTTCTCTGCAGCTCGCGGACACGGCCAGCAGATGGCGCCCTCTCTGTTACTCCCTTCGCCGCAAATTGGTGTAGTGCGGGGATTGGCTGGGACAGGGTATTCCCCTGCAAAACTTTGACTCGGTCAGCAGAGGGCCCCCTCTAAGCTTCTCCCGAACACTCCAAATCAACCGGTGCTTGGGGATCGGCTGAGATCAGAGATTTTTCTGAAGCTCACGAGGGCGGCCAGCAGGGTAGGCACAAAAAGCTCCTCCCTTTCTCCCTAAGCTACCGGTACTTGGGGAGCGTGTGGGGTCGGGGAAGCCCCTGCAGCACGAGAGGTAGGACAGCAGGGGGCGCCCTCGCTGCCCCTACATTTCCCCTCAATAGCCAGGTGCTTTTGCGTTGGCTAGGGTCCGGGATTAACAGGCAGCTCGCTAGCTCGGCCAGCAGAGGACTCCCTGGCAGGTTTTCCCTTCACCCCAAAATTCAGTGGGGCACATATTTGTTGGGCCAAGGGATTTCCCTGAACTCACGAGCCCGGATAGCAGATGGCGCCTTCGCAGTTTGTCCCGTCGCCCCCAAATCACTGGAGTGCAGGGATTGGCTGTGGCCTTGGATTGGCCTGAATCTCTAGGACTCGATCAGCTGAAGACGACTTCACAGCTACTCCCGCCCTCCAAATCACCTGCTTGGGTATTCTCTGAGGTCAGGTTTTCTCCTGAACCTCGAGAGGTCGGCCGGGAGGTGCGCACTCGCAGCTCCTCCCCGTCCACCCAGTCAATTGTTGCTTGGGAAGTGGATGGGTTCGGGGATTCTCCTGCAGCTCGCATGCTCGGCCGTCAGAGGGCGCCCTCGCAGCTCCTCTCGATTCCCCCACTCTCCTTAAATGACCCTGATTCCCCTGTGCCTCCCAGCCCAGGTAACCCTCTGCCTTCCAGTCCTGGTCCCCCTCTGCCCCCCTGCCCTGGTCCCCAAGGTCTCTCAGCCCTGGTCTCCCCCTGCCTCCCGTCCAGGATCCCCAACTGCCTCTTGTACCAGGTCCCCTTTAGGCTATCAGACCGGGACTCCGTCTCCCAGCCCAGGTACCCCTCTGCCACCCTACCCCGGTCCCCCTCTGCCTCCCAGTTCTGGTCCACTTCTGTCTCCCAGCCCTGGTCCCGAGCTCCACTCATTCCTTTTCCCCATCTGCCTCCCGGCTCAGGTACACTTCTGCCTACTGGCCTTGGTCCCCTTCTACCTCCCAACTCAGGTACCCAACTGCCTCCTGGCACTAGTCCCCCGGCTTCTCAGTCCTGGTCTCCCAACTGCCACCCTGCCCTGGTCCCCCTCTGCCTGCCATCACTCGTCTCCCTCTACATCCAGGCCCTGTCACCTCTCTCCATCCTGGCTGGGTACCCTCTTCCTCGTGTCTTAGGTTCCCCTGCCTCCCGGACCTGGTCCACCTTTCTTCCCAACCAGGTAACCCTGTGCCTCCCAGACCTAGTCCCCCCTGTCTTCCGGGCCGGGTACTACTCTGCTTCGTGGCCCTGGTCACCCTCTTCTTCCCCACACTACTCCCACTCTGCCTCCATGACCTGGTTCCCCTCTGCCTCACTGCCCTTCTTCCCCTGTCCCCCGTCCCATGAACCCCTCTGTCTCCTGGCCCTGGTCACATTCTGCCGCCCCGCACTGGTCACCTTCTGCCTCACGTCCCTGGTCCCTGTGTGCCTTCCGTCCCTTGTCTCCTTCTACCTTCAGGAACTTGGGTCTCTCTCCTTCCTGGCCCTGGGTCCGCTCTACCTCCCGGCCCTGATCCCCGTCTCCTAGCCCAGGTACCCTTCTGCCTCCTGGCCCTGGCGCCCTTCAGCTGCCAACCCTTGGTTCCCCCCTGCCTACTGGCCCTGGTCCCTCTGCTACTACCGGCTCTGGTCTCTTTCTACCTCCAGGCCCTTGGGTCTCTTTCCGTGCCGGCCCTGGTCAACTCTACATCCCGGCCTCACACCCAGGTCTCTCTCTGCCTCTCCGGCCTAGTCCCCCCCTGTGCATCGGCCCAGGTACCCTCCGACCCTTGACCCTGATTCCCCTCTGCCCCCCAGGCCTGGATAACCTCTGTCTTCCAGTCCTGGTCCCCCTCTGTCCACCTGCCCTGGTCCCCAAGACCTCTCAGCCCTGGTCTCCCTCTACCCCCCGTCCAGAATCAACAACTGCCTCTTGTACCAGGTCCCCTTTAGGCTGTCAGACCGGGACTCCGTCTCCCAGCCCAGGTACCCTCTGCCACGCTGCCCTGGTCCCCCTCTGCCTCCCAGTTCTGGTCCACTTCTTTCTCCCTGCCCTGGTGCCGAGCGCCACGCAGCCCTTGTCCCCATCTGCCTCCAGGCTCAGGTACACCTCTGCCTCCTGGCCTTGGTCACCTTCTACCTCCCAACACAGGAACCTTTCTGCCTCCTGGCACTAGTCCCCGTCTGCGTCCCTGCCCTGGTCCCGCTTTGCTGCTTGGGCCTGGTGCCCTTGTCTCCGGGATCAGGTACCCTTCTGCCTCCTGGCCCTGGTCTTCCTCTACCTCCAGGTTCTGGACCCCCTTCCTTTCCGGCCCTGGATCCCCTCTACCAACCGGCCCTGGTCCCCATATCTCCTGGTCCTGGTACCCCTCGACCTCCTGGGCCTGGACCCGCTTCCCAGTCCAGGTACCCCTCTGCCTCCCGGCCATAGTCCACCTCTGCCTCCTGGCACTGGTTCCCCTCGGCCTCCCTGTCCTGGCCTCTCCCGCCTCTCGGCCCTGGTCCCTCTGTGCCTCCAGACCCTTGGATTTCTCTCCTTCCCGGCCTTGGGTCCCCTCAGCCTATCTGTCCTGGTCCCCGTTTACTGGCCCAAATATCCCTCTGCTTCCCTACCTGGTCCCTGCTGCCTCCCAGCTCTGGTCCCTCTCTGTCTCCCGGCCCAGGTACACCTGTGACCCCTGGCCCTGGTCACCCTCTGCCTCCTGGCCCTGGTTCCCCTACTCTCGGCTAAGTTAACCGTCTGCCTCCCGGCTCTGATCCCCCCGTCTGCTGGCCTAGGTACCACTCTTCCTTCGGGGCCTGGTCCCGCTCGGCCTACCCGTCCTGGTCCCCATATGCCTCCTGGCCCTAGTCCCCCTCTGCCATTCAGCCCTGGTCCAACTGTCTTCTGGTCCAGGTACCCCTCTGCCTTCCAGCCCAGGTTCCCCTGTCTCCCGGCTCAGGCACGCCTCTGTCTTCTGGCCCTACTCCCCCTCTTCCTACCTGCCCTGGTTCCACTATGCCTCCGGGCCCGGGTCCCCCTCTGCCTCCAGGTCTGGGTCCCCTTCTCCCTCCCAGCCCTGGGTCCGATTTACCACCCGGCTCTACTGCCCGCCTCCTGGACCTGGTCCCCCTCTGCCTCTAGGCCGTGGTCCCCCAGTCTCCCGGCCCAGGCTCCCGTCTGCCTCCGGGTCCATGCCCCCCATCGCCTCTCGGCTCTGGTCCGCCTGGGTCTGGCCCAGGGATACCTCTGTCTCCTGTCCTGATCCCCCTTCCTCTTGGTCCAGGTATCCCTCTGCCTCCCTGCCCTACTCCCCCCTGCTTCCTGGCCCAGGTACCCCTCTGCCTCCTTTCACTGGTCCCCCTCTGCTTCCAGGTTCTGGTCTCCCTCCGCTTCCCTGCCCTGGTCTCTTTGAGCCTCCGGGCCCTGATCTCCGTCTACACCCAGGTCACTGGGTCTCTCTCCGTCCTGGCCATGTGTCCCCTCTATCGCCGGGCCTTGGTTCCCCTGTTCTCACTCTACTTCTAGGCCTTGGCCCCTCTCTCCTTCCTGGCCCAAGGAACCTCTCCCTCCCGGCCTAGGTTCTGTCACCCAGTCCAGGTACCCGTGTGCCTATCAGCCCTGGTCCTCCCGACTTCTCGGCTCTGGTACCCCTCTGCCTCCTAGCCCAGGGACCCCCCTGCCTCCCTGCCCTTGTCCCTCCCGCTTCTCGGCCCTGGACTTCTCTGTCTCCCAGCCCAGGAAACCCTCTGCCAGCCTACCTTGGTCCACCCGTGCCTCTCGTCCCCGGTCCCTCTCGGCCTTTCAGCCCTAGTTCCCCTTTACATCCGAGAAGCAAGGGGAACAACGGTAGGGATGCAGAGGTACCGCCCTACCTGCCGGCCCGGGTCCCCGTTTCCTGGCCCTGGTCCGCCTCGGCCTCCTGGCCCTGGTTCCCCTCAGCCTGCCGGCACTACTCCCACTCAGCCTCCAGGCAATACTCCCCCTGTCTCCCGGCCCAGGTACCACTATGCTTCCCGGCCCTTGTTCCCCTGTCTCCCGGCCCCGGTACCTCTCTTCCACCCGGCCCTGGTCCCCCTATCTACTGGCCCTGGATCCCCTCTGCCTCCCGGCCCTGCTCCCCCTCTGCCTTCCGGCCCTGGTGCACCGTCTCCGGGCGCAGGAACGCCTCTGTCTCCTAGCCCTGTCCCTCCCTGCCCCCAGGCCCTTGTCTGCCCCTGCCTCTTGTACCAGGTCCCCTTCAGGCTATCAGACCGGGACTCCGTCTCCCAGCCCCGGTACCCCTCTGCCACAGTGCCCTAGTCCCAATCTGCCTCCCAGTTCTAGTCCACCTCTGTCGTCCTGCCCTGGTCCCGAGCGCCACTCAGCCCTTGTCCCCATCTGTCTCCCGGCTCAGGTACCCCTCTGCCTCCTGGCCCTGGTCACCTTCTACCTCCCAACCCAGGTACCCATCTGTC
Source organism: Tachyglossus aculeatus (assembly GCF_015852505.1). NCBI lineage: Eukaryota > Metazoa > Chordata > Mammalia > Monotremata > Tachyglossidae > Tachyglossus > Tachyglossus aculeatus. The sequence continues at coordinate 205,266 of NW_024045088.1, forward strand.
ACTTGGCACTAGTCCCCCTCTGCTTCCCTGCCCTGGTCGCACTCTGCTGCTTGGTCCTGGTGCCCCTGTCTCCCGGACCAGGTACCCCTCTGCTTCCTGGCCCTTGTCCCCCTATGCTTCCCCACCCTCGTCGTCCTCTGCTTCCCGGCCCTGGTCTTCCTCTACCTCCAGGTCCTTGTCCCTCCTTCTTTCCCGCCCTGGGTCCCCTCTACCAACTCGGCCCTGGTCCCCATATCTCCTGGTCCTGGTACCCCTCCACCTCTTGGGCCTGGACCCGCTTCCCAGTCCAGGTACACCTCTGCCTCCCGGCCATAGTCCACCTCTGCCTCCTGGCCCTGGTCCCCCTCGGCCTCCCTGTCCTGGTATCTCACGCCTCTCGGCCCTGGTCCCTCTCTGTCACCAAACGCTTGGATTTATATCCTTCCCGGCCCGCCCCGGGAGGCAGTAGGGTACCTTGGCCGGGAGGCAGAGCGGGACCAGGGCCTGGAGGCATAGTGGTTCCAGGGCAGACATTCAGAGTGGGATCAGGGCCTGGGGAACGGCTGCAGCCGGGGATATCCTTGCTGCTACAGCTCGCGGTCCCGGCCAGCAGATGCCGCCCTCTTTGCTACTCCCTTCGCGGGCAAATCCGTGTAATGCGGGGATTGGCGGGGACAGGGTATTCCCCTACAACTCTTTGTCTCGGTCAGCACAGGGCGCCCTCTCAGCTTCTCCCGAACCCTCCAAATCAACCGGTGCTTGGGGATCGGCTGAGGTCAGAGATTTTCCTGAAGCTCCCGTGGTCGGCCAGCAGGGTAGGCACAAAAAGCTCCTCCCTTTCTCCCCATGCTTCCGGTGCGTGGGGAGCGGTTGGGGTCGGGGAAGCCCCTTGCCGCACGAGAGGTAGGCCAGCAGGGGGCGCCCTCGCTGCCCCTACATTTCCCCCCAATAGCCCGGTGCTTTTGGGTTGGCTGGGGCCCGGGATTCACCGGCATCTCGCTAGCTAGGCCAGCAGAGGACTCCCTGGCAGGTCTTCTCTTCACCCCCAGATTCAGTGGGGCACATATTTGTTGGGCCAAGGGATTTCCCTGAACTCACGGGCCCGGACAGCAGATGGCGCTTTCGCAGTTTGTCCCGTTGCCCCCAAATCATTAGAGTGCAGGGATTGGCTGGGGCCTTGGATTGGCCTGGAGCTCTAGGACTCGATCAGCTGAAGACTACTTCTCAGCTACTCCCGCCCTCCAAATCACCGGCTTGGGTATTCCCTGAGGTCAGGGTTTCTCCTGACCCTCGCGAAGTCGGCCAGAGGGGCGCACTCGCAGCTCCTCCCAGTCCACCCAATCAATTGTTGCTTGGGAAGTGGATGGGTTCGGGGATTCTCCTGCAGCTCGCGTGCTCGGCCGGCAGAGGACGCCCTCGCAGCTCTTCCCGATTCCCCCCCTCTCCTTAAATGAGCGGAGCTTGGGGAACGGCTGCAGCCGGGGACATCCCTGCTGTTCCTGGGCTCGGCCAAGAGAGGGAGCCGTCGCAGCTCTTCATGGCCCACACGCCATTCAGTGCAGGGCGAGGATAGGCTTGGGACGTGGCCCGATTGCAGTACTCTTTGTGGGCCAGCAGAGGGCGTCTTCCATCTCCTCCCTTTTGCCCCAATCAACTGGTGCTTGGGGATTTCCTGGGGTCTGGGATTCTCCTGAAGCTCCTGGGCTCAGTCAAAAAACGACGCCCTTGAATCACCTCCCGGACCACCCTCAATTCACAAGGGGTGCGGATTGTTTGGGGCAAGGGAGTTCTCTGCAGTTCCAGAACCGGCCGGCAGATGGCGCCCACTCTGTTACTCCCTTCGCCTGCAAATTGGTGTAGTGCTGGGACAGGGTATTCCCCTGCAAGTCTTAGACTCGGTCCGCAAACGGCGCCCTCTCAGCTTCTCCCGAACCCTCCAAATCAACCTGTGCTTGGGGATCGTCTGAGGTCAGAAATTTTCCTGAAGTTCGGGAGGTCAGCCAGCAGCGGACGCATAAAAAGTTGCTCCCTTTCTCCCCAAGCTACTGGTGCTTGCGAAGTGGCTGGGCTCGGGGAGACACTGCAGCACGAAAGGCGGCCAGCAGTTGGCGCCCTCGCTACCCCTCTATTTCCCCCCAATAGCCCGGTAATCTGGGGTTGACTGGGGTCCGGGTTTCAACGGCAGCTCTCTAGCTCGGCCGGCAGAGTTATCCCTGGCAGGCCTTCCCTTCACCCCAAATTCAGTGGGGCGTATATTTCTTGGGGCAAGGGATTCCCCTGCAGCTCGCGGGCCCGGACAGCAGATGGCGCACCGGCGCCCTTGAATCACCTCCCGGACCACCTCCCATTCAGACGCTAGTGTGGGGATTGGCTGGGACAGGGTATTCCCCTGTAACTCTTAGACTCGGTCAGCAGAGGGGGCCCTCACAGCTTCTCCCAAACCCTCCAAATCAACCTGTTCCTGGGCATCGGCTGAGGTCAGAGATTTTCCTAAAGTTCGCGAGGTCGGCCAGCAGGGGACGCACAAAATGCTGCTCCCTTTCTCCCCAGGCGACTGGGGCTTGCCGAGTGGCTGGGCTCGGGGAGGCACTGCAGCACTTAAAGTCGGCCAGGAGGGGCGCCCTCGCTGCCCCTCTATTTCCCCCCAATAGCCCGGCGCTTTGGGGTTGACTGGGGTCCGGGTTTCACCGGCAGCTCGCTAGCTCGGCCGGCAGAACTGTCCCTGGCAGGTCTACCCTTCACCCCAAGTTCAGTGGGGCACATATTTCCTGGGGCAAGGGATTCCCCTGCAGCTCACGGGCCCGGACAGCAGATGACGCCCTCGTAGTTTCTCCAGTCACCCCCAAATCATTGGAGTGCAGCGATTGGCTGGGGCCTTGGATTCCCCTGCATCTCTCGGAATCGGTAAGCTGAAGACGACTTCTCAGCTACTCCCGCCCTCCAAATCACCTGCTTGGGGATTCTCTGAGGTCGGGTTTTCTCTCAAAGCTCGAGAGGTCGGACAGAAGGTGGGCCCTCGCAGCTCCTCCCGGTCCACCCAATGAACTGGTGCTTGGGAAGTGTTTGGGATCGGGGATTCTCCCACAGCTCGCGAGCTCGGCTGACATGGGACGCCCTCGCAGTTCTTCCCGATTACCCCCCTCTCATTAAATGAGCGGATCCTGGGGAACGGCTGCAGCCGGGAACATTCCTGCAGCTCCTGGGCTCGGCCAGCAGAGGGCGCCGTCGCAGCTCTTCACGGCCCACAGGACATTCAGTGCAGGGCGGGGATAGGCCGGGGTCGTGGACCGAGTTGCCGTCTTCTTTGTGGGCCAGCTGAGAGCCCCTCGCATTTCCTCCCCTTCCCCCCCCCTCCCCCCACCAGTCAACTGGTGCTTGGGGAAATTCTGGAGTCCGGGATTCTCCTGAAGCTCCTGGGCTCGGTCAAAAAACGGCGCCCTTGTATCACCTCCCGGACCACCCACCATTCAGACGGGGCTCGGATTGTTTGGGGCAAGGGATTTCTCTGCAGCTCGCGGACCTGGCCAGCAGATGGCGCCCTCTCTGTTACTCCCTTCGCCCGTTAATTGGTGTAGTGCCTGGATTGGCTGGGACAGGGTATTCCCCTGCAACACTTTGACTCGGTCAACAGAGGGACCCCTCTCAGCCTCTCCCGAACCCTCCAAATCAACCGGTGCTTGGGGATCGGCTGAGGTCAGAGATTTTCCTGAAGCTCGTGAGGCCGGCCAGGAGGGGAAGCACAAAAAGCTCCTCCCCTTCTCCCCATGCTACTGGTGCTTGGGGAGCGGTTGGGGTCGGGGAAGCCCCTGTAGCACGAGAGGTCGGCCAGCCGCGGGACGCCCTCGTTGCCCTTACATTTCCCTCCCATAGCCCGGTGCTTTTATGTTGGCTGGGGTCCGGGATTCACCGGCACCTCGCTAGCTCGGCAGGAAGAGGACTCCCTGGCAGGTCTTCCCTTCACCCCCAAATTCAGTTGGGCACATATTTGTTGGGCCAAAGGATTTCCCTGAACTCACGGGCCCGGATAGCAGATGGCGCCTTCGCAGTTTGTCCCGTCGCCCCCAAATCATTGGAGTTCAGGGATTGGCTGAGGCCTTGGATTGGCCTGCATCTCTAGGACTCGATCAGCTGAAGACGACTTCTCAGCTACTCCCGCCCTCCAAATCACCTACCTGGGTATTCTTTGAGCTCAGGTTTTCTCCTGAACCTCGAGAGGTCGGCCAGGAGGGGCACACTCGCAGATCCTCCGAGTCAACCCAGTCAATTGTTGCTTGGGAAGTGGATGGGTTCGGGGATTCTCCTGCAGCTCGCATGCTCGACCGGCAGAGGGCGCCCTCGCAGCTCCTCTCGATTCCCCCACTCTCCTTAAATAACCCTGATTCCCCTCTGCCTCCCAGCCCAGGTAACCCTCTGCCTTCCAGTCCTGGTCCCCTTCTGACCCCCCGCCCTGGTCCCCAAGACCTCTCAGCCCTGGTCTCCCTCTGCCTCCCGGCCAGGATCCCCAACTGTTTCTTGTACCAGGTCCCCTTCAGGCTACCAGACCGGGACTCCGTCTCCCAGCCCAGGTACCCCTCTGCCACGCTGCTCTGATCCCCCTCTGCCTCCCAGTTCTGGTCCACTTCTGTCTCCCTGCCCTGGTGCCGAGCGCCACTCAGCCCTTGTCCCCATCTGCCTCCAGGCTCAGGTACACCTCTGCCTCCTGGCCTTGGTCCCCTTCTACCTCCCAACTCAGGTACCCAGCTGCCTCCTGGCACTAGTCCCCCTCTGCTTCCCTGAGCTGGTCCTACTCTGCTGCTTGGGCCTGGTGCCCCTGTCTCCGAGACCAGGTACCCCTCTGCCACCTGGGCCTGGTTCTCTTCTGCCTCCCGGCCCTGGTGCCCCTCTGCCTTCCTGACCTGGTCGACCGCTTCCTGGCGCAGGTACACCTCTGCCTCCTAGCCCGCCTCCCAGCCCTGGTTAACCTCTGTCTTCCAGTCCTGGTCCCCCTCTGTCCCCCTGCCCTGGTCCCCAAGGCCTCTCATCCCTGGTCTCCCTCTGCCTCCCGGCCAAGATCCCCAACTGCTTCTTGTACCAGGTCCCCTTCAGGCTATCAGACCGGGACTCCGTCTCCCATCCCAGGTACCCCTCTGCCACCCTGCCCTAGTCCCCCTCTGCCTCCCAGTTCTAGTTCACTTCTGTCTCCCTGCCCTGGTACCGAGCGCCGGCCTGAACTTGTCCCCAACTGCCTCCCGGCTCAGGTACCCCTCTGCTTCCTGGCCCTGGTCCCCTTCTACCTCCCAACACAGGAACCTTTCTGCCTCCTGGCACTAGTCCCCGTCTGCGTCCCTGCCCTGGTCCCGCTTTGCTGCTTGGGCCTTGTGCCCTTGTCTCCGGGACCAGGTACCCTTCTGCCTCCTGGCCCTGGTCTTCCTCTACCTCCAGGTTCTGGACCCCCTTCCTTTCCGGCCCTGGATCCCCTCTACCAACCGGCCCTGGTCCCCATATCTCCTGGTCCTGGTACCCCTCGACCTCCTGGGCCTGGACCCGCTTCCCAGTCCAGGTACCCCTCTGCCTCCCGGCCATAGTCCACCTCTGCCACCTGGCACTGGTTCCCCTCGGCCTCCCTGTCCTGGCCTCTCCCGCCTCTCGGCCCTGGTCCCTCTGTGCCTCCAGACCCTTGGATTTCTCTCCTTCCCGGCCTTGGGTCCCCTCAGCCTATCTGTCCTGGTCCCCGTTTACTGGCCCAGATACCCTTCTGCTTCCCTACCTGGTCCCCGCTGCCTCCCAGCTCTGGTCCCTCTCTGCCTCCCGGCCCAGGTACACCTGTGACCCCTGGCCCTCGTCACCCTCTGCCTCCTGTCCCTGGTTCCCCTTCTCTCGGCAAAGTTAACGGTCTGCATCCCGGCTCTGATCCCCCCGTCTGCCGGGCTTGGTACCACTCCGCCTCCGGGCACTGGTCCCCCTCGCTCTAACTTTCCTGGTCCCCATCTGCCTCCTGGCCCTGGTCCCCCTCTGCCATTCAGCCCTGGTCACCCTGTCTTCCGGCTCAGGCACCCCTCTGCCTTCTGGCCCTGGTCCCCTTCTTCCTACCTGCCCTGGTTCCACTATGCCTCCAGGCCCGGGTCCCCCTCTGCCTCCAGGCCTGGGTAGCCTTCTCCCTCCCAGCCCTGGGTCCGATTTACCACCCGGTTCTACTGCCCGCCTCCTGGACCTGGTCCCCCTCTGTCCCTAGGCCGTGGACACCAGTCTCCAGGCCCAGGCTCCCTTCTGCCTCCGGGTCCATGCCCCCCGTCGCTTCTCGGCTCTGGTCCCCCTGAGTCTGGCCCAGGGATACCTCTGTCTCCTGTCCTGATCCCCCTGCCTCCTGGCCCAGGTATCCCTCTGCCTCCCTGCCCTGATCCCCCTGCCTCCTGGCCCAGGTACCCCTCTGCCTCCTGACACTGGTCCCCCTCGGCTTCCATGCCCTGGTCTCCCTCTGCTTCCCTGCCCTGGTCTCTTTGAGCCTCCGAACCCTGATCTCCGTCTACATCCAGGTCACTGGGTCTCTCTCAGTCCTGGCCATGTGTCCCCTCTACCGCCGGGCCTTGGTTCCCCTGTTCGCACTCAACTTCTAGACCCTGGCCCTTCTCTCCTTCCTGGCCCAAGGAACCTCTACCTCCCGGCCTAGGTTCTGTTACCCAGCCCAGATACCCGAGTGCATATCCGCCCTGGTCCTCGCGACTTCTCGGCTCTGGTACCCCTCTGCCTCCTGGCCCAGGGACCCGCCAGCGTCCCTGCCCGTGTCCCTCCCGATTCTCGGCCCTGGTCTCCTCTGCCTCCCAGCCCAGGTAACCCACTGCCAGCCTACCTTGGTCCACCCTTGCCTCTCGTCCCCGGATCCGCTGGGCCTTTCAACCCTAGTTCCCCTTTACATCCGAGAAGCACGGGGAACAAGGGTGGGGATGCAGAGGTACCGCCCTACCTGCCGGCCCGGGTCCCCGTTTTCTGGCCCTGGTCCCCTTCGGCCTCCTGGCCCTGGTTCCCCTCAGCCTGCCGGCCCTGGTCCCACTCAGCCTCCAGGCAATACTCCCCCTGTCTCCCGGCCCAGGTACCACTATGCCTCCCGGCCCTGGGTCCCCTGTCTCTCGGACCATGTACCCCTCCGCCGCCCTGCCCTGGTCCCCCTATCTACTGGCCCTGGATCCCCTCTGCCTCCGTGCCCTGCTCCCCCTCCGCATTCCGGCCCTGGGCCCCCATCTCCTGGTGCAGGAACGCCTTTGTCTTCTAGCCCTGTCCCTCCCTGCTTCCAGGCCCTTGTCTCCCCCGGCTTCTGAGTCCTGTTCTCCCCACTGCCACACTGCCCTGGTCCCCCTCTGCCTGCCAGCACTCGTCTTCCACTACCTCCAGGCCTTGGCCCCTCTCTCCATCCTGCCTGGGTCCCCTCTTCCTCGTGTCCTAGGTCCCCCTACCTCCCGGACCTGCTCCACCTGTCTTCCCAATCAGGTACCCCTCTGCCTCCCAGACCTGATTCTCCCTGTCTTAAGGGCCGGGTACCCCTCTGCCTCGTGGCCCTGGTCCCCCTCTGCTACCCCGCACTGATCTCACTCTGCCTCCCTGCCCTGGTTCCCCTCTGCCTCCCTGCCCTTGTCCTCCTGTCCCCCGGCCCATAAACCCCTCGGCCTCCTGACCCTGGTCACCCTCTGCCGCCCCGCACTGGTCACCCTCTGTCTAACCACCCTGGTCCCTCTGTGTTATCCGTCCCTTGTCTCCTTCTATCTTCAGGCCCTTGGGTCTCTCTCCCTCTTAGCCCTGGGTGTCCTCTCCCTCCCGGCCCTGGTCTCCGTCTCCTGGCCCAGGTACCTTTCTGCCTCCTGGCCCTGGCCCCCTTCTGCTGCCATCCCCTGGTTCCCCCCTGCCTACTGGCCTTGGTCTCTCTGCTACTACCGGCTCTGGTCTCCTTCTACCTCCTTGCCCTTGGGTCTCTCTCCCTGCCGGCCCTGGTCCCCTCTACCTCCCGGCCTTGGTCCCCCAGTCAACCGCGCAGGCCCCTCTCTTCCTCCCCGGCTTTGTCCCCCCACCCTGTGCACCGGCCCAGGTACTCTGCCTCTTGCCCATGATTCCCCTCTGCCTCCCAGCCCAGGTAACCCTCTGCATTCCAGTCCTGGTCCCCCTCTGTCCCCCTGCCCTGCTCCCCAAGGCCTCTCAGCCTTGGTCTCCCTCTGCCTCCCGGCCAAAATCCCCTATTGCCTCTTGTAACAGGTCCCCTTCAAGCTATCAGACCGGGACTCCGTCTCCCAGCCCAGGTACCCCGCTGCCACCCTGCCCTGGTCTCAATCTGCCTCCCAGGTCTAGTCCACTTCTGTCGCCCTGACCTGGTCCCGAAAGCCACTCAGCCCTTGTCCCCATCTGCCTCCCGGCTCAGGTTCCCCTCTGCCTCCTGGCCCTGGTCACCTTCTACCTCCCAACACAGGGACCCATCTGCCAACTGGCACTAGTGCCCCTCGGCTTCCCTGCCCTGGTCCCACTCTGCTGCTTGGGCCTGGTGCCCCTGTCTCACGGGCCAGGTACCCCTCTGCCTCCGGGCCCTGGTCCCCATATGCTTCCCCACCCTCGTCGCCCTCTGCTTCCGGGCCCTGGTCTTCCTCTACCTCCAGTTTCTGGAACCCCCTTCTTTCCGGCCCTGGGTCCCCTCTATCAACCGGCCCTGGTCCCCATATCTCCTGGTCCTGGAACCCCTCGACCTCCTGGGCCTGGACCCGTTTCTCAGTCCAGGTACCCCTCTGCTTCCCGGCCATCGTCCACCTCTACCTCCTGGCCCTGCTCCCCCTCGGCCTCCCTGTCCTGGTCTCTCCCGCCTCTCGGCCCTGGTCCCTCTCTGCCTCCAGACCCTTGGATTTCTCTCCTTCCCGGCCCTGGGTCCCCTCTGCCTATCTGTCCTGGTCCCCGTTTACAGGCCCAGATAACCCTCTGCTTCCCTACCTGGTCCCCGCTGCCTCCCAGCCCTGGTCCCTCTCTGTCTCCCGGCCCAGTTACACCTGTGACCCCTGGCCCTGGTTACCCTCTGCCTCCTGGCCTTGGTTCCCCTTCTCTCGGCACAGTTAACCGTCTGCCTCCCGGCTCTGATCCCCCCGTCTGCCGGCCTGGGTACCACTCTGCCTCCGGGCCCTGGTCCCCATCGGCCTAACCGTCCTGGTCCCCATATGCCTCCTGGCCCTGGTCCCCCTCTGCCATTCAGCCCTGGTCCCCCTGTCTCCTGGTCCAGGTACCACTCTGCCTTCCAGCCCAGGTTCCCCTGTCTCCCGGCTCAGGCACCCCTCTGCCTTCTGGCCCTGGTCCCCATCTTCCTACCTGCCCTGGTTCCACTATGCCTCCGGGCCCGGGTCCCCCTCTGCCTCCAGGTCTGGGTTCCCTTCTCCCTCAGAGCCTTGTGTCCGATTTACCACCCGGCTTTGCTGCCCGCCTCCTGGACCTGGTCCCCCTCTGCCTCTAGGCCCTGGTCCCCCAGTCTCCCGGCCCAGGCTCCCTTCTGCCTCCGGGTCCATGCCTCCCGTCGCCTCTCGGCTCTGGTCCCGCTGGGTCTGGCCCAGGGATACCTCTGTCTTCTGTCCTTATCCCCCTTCCTCTTGTTCTAGGTATCCCTCTGCCTCCTTGCCCTGCTCCCCCTGCTTCCTGGCCCAGGTACCCTCTGCCTCCCGACACTGCTTTCCCTCTGCTTCCAGGCCCTGGTCTCCCTCTACTTCCCTGCCCTGGTCTCTTTGAGCCTCCGGGCCCTGATATCCGTCTACATCCAGGTCACTGGGTCTCTCTCCGTCCTGGCCATGTGTCCCCTCTACTGCCGGGCCTTGGTTCCCCTGTTCATACTCTACTTCTAGGCCCTGGCCCCTCTCTCCTTCATGGCCCAAGGAACCTCTCCTCCCCGGCCTAGGTTCTGTCACCCAGCCCAGGTACCCGTGTGCCTAACAGCCCTGGTCCTCCCGACTTCTCGGCTCTGGTACCCCTCTGCCTCCTAGCCCAGGGACCCGCCTGACTCCCTGCCTTTGTCCCTCCCGCTTCTCGGCCCTGGTCCCCTCTGTCTCCCAGCCCAGGAAACCCTCTGCCAGTCTACCGTGGTCCACCCGTGCCTCTCGTCCCCGGTCCCGCTCGGCCTTTCAGCCCTAGTTCCCCTTTACATCCGAGAAGCAAGGGGAACAACGGTAGGGATGCAGAGGTACCGCCCTACCTGCGGACCGGGTCCCCGTTTCCTGGCCCTGGTCCCCCTCGGCCTCCTGGCCCTGGTTTCCCCTCAGCCGGCCAGCCCTGGTCCCACTCAGCCTCCAGGCAATACCCCCCCTGTCTCCCGGCCCAGGTACCACTATACCTCCCGGCCCTGGTTCCCCTGTCTCCCGCCCCAGGTACCCCTCTGCCACCCTGCCCTGGTTCCCCTATCTACTGGCCCTAGATCCCCTCGGCCTCCGTGCCCTGCTCCCCCTCCGCATTCCGGCCCTGGTCCCCCATCTCCTGGTGCAGGAACGCCTTTGCCTCCTAGCCCTGTCCCTCCCTGCTTCCAGGCCCTTGTCTCCCCCGGCTTCTGAGTCCTGTTCTCCCCGCTGCCATACTGCCCTGGTCCCCCTCTGCCTGCCAGCACTCGTCTTCCACTACCTCCAGGCCCTGGCCCCTCTCTCCATCCTGCCTGGGTACCCTGTTCCTCGTGTCCTAGGTCCCCCTACCTCCCGGACCTGCTCCACCTGTCTTCCCAATCAGGTACCCCTCTGCCTCCCAGACCTGGTTCTCCCTGTCTTCCAGGCCGGGTACTCCTCTGCCTCGTGGCCCTGGTCCCCCTCGGCTACCCCGCACTGATCTCACTCTGCCTCCCTGCCCTGGTTCCCCTCTGCCTCCCTGCCCTTGTCCTCCTGTCTCCCGGCCCATAAACCCCTCGGCCTCCTGACCCTGGTCACCCTCTGCCGCCCCGCACTGGTCAACCTCTGTCTAACCAGCCTGGTCCCTCTGTGCTTTCCGTCTCTTGTCTCCTTCTACCTTCAGGCCCTTGGGTCTCTCTCCCTCCTGGCCCTGGGTCTCCTCTCCCTCCCGGCCCTGGTCCCTGTCTCCTGGCCCAGGTACCTTTCTGCCTCCTGGCCCTGGCCCCCTTCTGCTGCCATCCCCTGGTTCCCCCCTGCCTACTGGCCTTGGTCCCTCTGCTACTACCGGCTCTGGTCTCCTTCTACCTCCTTGCCCTTGGGTCTCTCTCCCTGCCGGCCCTGGTCCTCTCTACCTCCCGGCCTTGGTCCCCCAGTCAACCGCCCAGGCCCCTCTCTTCCTCCCCGGCTTTGTCCCCCGACCCTGAGCACCGGCCGAGGTACTCTGCCTCTTGCCCATGATTCCCCTCTGCCTCCCAGCCCAGGTAACCCTCTGCATTCCAGTCCTGGTCCCCCTCTGTCCCCCTGCCCTGCTCCCCAAGGCCTCTCAGCCCTGGTCTCCCTCTGCCTCCCGGCCAAAATCCCCAATTGCCTCTTGTAACAGGTCCCTTTCAGGCTATCAGACCGGGACTCCGTCTCCCAGCCCAGGTACCCCACTGCCACCCTGCCCTGGTCCCAATCTGCCTCCCAGTTCTAGTCCACTTCTGCCGCCCTGACCTGGTCCCGAAAGCCACTCAGCCCTTGTCCCCATCTGCCTCCCGGCTCAGGTACCCCTCTGCCTCCTGGCCCTGGTCACCTTCTACCTCCCAACACAAGCACCCATCTGCCACCTGGCACTAGTCCCCCTCTGCTTCCCTGCCCTGGTCCCACTCTGCTGCTTGGGCCTGGTGCCCCTGTCTCACGGACCAGGTACCCCTCTGCCTCCGGACCCTGGTCTCCATGTGCTTCCCCACCCTCGTCGCCCTCTACTTCCCGGCCCTGGTCCTCCTCTACCTCCAGGTCCTGGTCCCTCCTTCTTTCCCGTCCTGGGTCCCCTCTACCAATCGGCCCTAGTCCCCCTGTCTCCTGGTCCTGGTACCCCTCGACCTCCTGGGCCTGGACCCGCTTCCCAGTCCAGGTACCCCTCTGCCTCCCGGCCATAGTCCACCTCTGCCTCCTGACCCTGGTCCCCGTCGGCCTCCCAGGCCTGATCTCTCCCGCCTCTCAGCCCTGGTCCCTCTCTGCCTCCAAACCCTTGGATTTATCACCTTCCCGGCCCGCTCCGGGAGGCAGTAGGGTACCTTGGCCGGGAGGCAGAACGGGACCAGGGCCGGGAGGCATAGTGGTTCCAGCCAGGTATTCAGAGTGGGATCAGGGCCTGGGGATCGGCTGCATTCGGGGACATCCTTGCTGCTACTGGGCTCTACCACGAGAGGGAGCCGTCGCAGCTCTTCATGGCCCACACGCCATTCAGTGCAGGGCGGGGATAGGACGTGGACGTGTCCCCAGTTGCAGTACTCTTTGTGGGCCAGCTGAAGGCGCCTCGCATTTCCTCTCTTCCCCCCTCCCCCCTAATCAACTGGTGCTTGGGGATATCCTGGGGTCCGGGATTCCCTGAAGACACTGGTCTCGGTGAAATAACGGCGCCCTTGTATCACTTCCCGGACCACCCCCCATTCAGACGGCGCCCGGATTGTTTGGGGCATGGGATTTCTCTGCAGCTCGCGGACACGGCCAGCAGATGGCGCCCTCTCTGTTACTCCCTTCGCCGCAAATTGGTGTAGTGCGGGGATTGGCTGGGACAGGGTATTCCCCTGCAAAACTTTGACTCGGTCAGCAGAGGGCCCCCTCTAAGCTTCTCCCGAACCCTCCAAATCAACGGGTGCTTGGGGATCGGCTGAGGTCAGAGATTTTCCTGAAGCTCACGATGTCGGCCAGCAGGGTAGGCACAAAAAGCTCCTCCCTTTCTCCCCAAGCTACTGGTACTTGGGGAGCGTGTGGGGTCGGGAAAGCCCCTGCAGCAGGAGAGGTCGGCCAGCAGGGGGCGCCCTCGCTGCCCCTACATTTAATCTCAATAGCCCGGTGCTTTTGCGTTGGCTAGGGTCCGGGATTAACAGGCAGCTCGCTAGCTCGGCCAGCAGAGGACTCCCTGGCAGGTTTTCCCTTCACCCCAATATTCAGTGGGGCACATATTTGTTGGGCCAAGGGATTTCCCTGAACTCACGAGCCCGGATAGCAGATGGCGCCTTCGCAGTTTGTCCCGTCGCCTCCAAATCACTTGAGTGCAGGGATTGGCTGGGGCCTTGGATTGGCCTGCTTCTCTAGGACTGGATCAGCTGAAGACGACTTCTCAGCTACTCCCGCCCTCCAAATCACCTGCTTGGGTATTCTCTGAGGTCAGGTTTTCTCCTGAACCTCGAGAGGTCGGCCAGGAGGGGCGCACTCGCAGCCCCTCCCAGTCCACACAGTCAATTGTTGCTTGGAAAGTGGATGGGTTCGGGGATCCACCTGCAGCTCGCATGCTCGACCGGCAGAGGGCGCCCTCGCAGCTCCTCTCGATTCCCCCACTCTCCTTAAATGACCCTGATTCCCCCCTGCCTCCCAGCCCAGCTAACCCTCTGCCTTCCAGTCCTGGTCCCCCTCTGCCCCCATGCCCTGGTCTCCAAGGTCTTTCAGCCCTGGTCTCCCTCTGCCTTCCGTCCAGGATCCCCAAATGCCTCTTGTACCAGGTCCCCTTCAGGCTATCAGACCGGGACTCCGTCTCCCAGCCCAGGTACCCCTCTGCCACTCTACCCTGGTCCCCCTCTGCCTCCCAGTTCTGGTCCACTTCTGTCTCCCAGCCCTGGTCCCGAGCTCCACTCATCCCATGTCCCCATCTGTCTCCCGGCTCAGGTACACCTCTGCCTCCTGGCCCTGGTCCCCTTCTACCTCCCAAATCAGGTACCCTACTGCCTCCTGGCACTAGTCCCCCTCTGCTTCCCTGAGCTGGTCCCACTCTGCTGCTTGGGCCTGGTGCCCCTGTCTCCGGGACCAGGTACCCCTCTGCCACCCGAGCCTGGTTCTCTTCTTCCTCCCGGCCCTTGTGCCCCTCTGCCTTCCGGCCCTGGTCGACCGTTCCTGGAGCAGGTACACCTCTGTCTTCTAGCCCTAGCTCTCCCTGCCTCCAGGCCCTTGTGTCCCCCGGCTTCTCAGTCCTAGTCTCCCAACTGCCACCCTGCCCTGGTCCCCCTCTGAATGCCATCACTCGTCTCCCTCTACCTCCAGGCCCTGTCACCTCTCTCCATCCTGCCTGGGTACCCTCTTCCTCGTGTCTTAGGTCCCCCTGCCTCCCGGACCTGGTCCACCTTTCTTCCCAATCAGGTACCCCTCTGCCTCCCAGACCTGGTCCCCCCTGTCTTCCGGGCCGGGTACTCCTCTGCCTCGTGGCCCTGGTCACCCTCTGCTTCCCCACACTGATCCCACTCTGCCTCCATGACCTGGTTCCCCTCTGCCTCACTGCCCTTGTTCCCCTGTCCCCCATCCCATGAACCCCTCTGTCTCCTGGCCCTGGTCAGTGTCTGCCGCCCCGCACTGGTCACATTCTGCCTCACGTCCCTGGTCCCTGTGTGCCTTCCGTCCCTTGTCTCCTTCTACCTTCAGGAACTTGGGTCTCTCTGCTTCCTGGCCCTGGGTCTGCTCTACCTCCCGGCCCTGATGCCCATCTCCTAGCCCAGGTACACTTCTGCCTCCTGGCCCTGGCCCCCTTCTGCTGCCAACCCCTGGTTCCCCCCTGCCTACTGGCCCTGGTCCCTCTGCTACTACCGGCTCTGGTCTCCTTCTACCTCCAGGCCCTTGGGTCTCTTTCCGTGCCGGCCCTGGTCAACTCTACATCCCGGCCTCACACCCAGGTCTCTCTCTGCCTCCCCGGCCTAGTCCCCCCTGTGCTTCGGCCCAGGTACCCTCCACCTCTTGACCCTGATTCCCCTCTGCCTCCCAGCCCTAGTTAACCTCTGTCTTCCAGTCCTGGTTCCCCTCTGTTCCCCAGCCCTGGTCCCCAAGGCCTCTCAACCCTGGTCTCCCTCTGCCTCCCGGCCAAGATCCCCAACTGCCTCTTGTACCAGGTCCCCTTCTGGCTATCAGACCGCGAATCCGTCTCCCAGTCCAGGTACCCCTCTGCCACTCTGCCCTGGTCCCCCTCTGCCTCCCAGTTCTAGTCCACTTCTGTTTCCCTGCCCTGGTACCGAGCACCGGCCAGAACTTGTCCCCATCTGCCTCCCGGCTCAGGTACCCCTCTGCCTCCTGGCCCTGGTCCCCTTCTACCTCCCAACCCAGGAAACTTTCTGCCTCCTGGCACTAGTCCCCATCTGCGTCCCTGCCCTGGTCCCGCTTTGTTGCTTGGGCCTGGTGCCCTTGTCTCCGGGACCAGGTCCCCTTCTGCCTCCTGGCCCTCGTCTTCCTCTACCTCCAGGTTCTAGACCCCCTTTCTTTCCGGCCCTGGCTCCCCTCTAGCAACCGACCCTGGTCCTCATATCTCTTGTTCCTGGTACCCCTCGACCTCCTGGGCCTGGACCCGCATCCCTGTCCAGGTACCCCTCTGCCTCCGGCCATAGTCCACCTCTGCCTCCTGGCCCTGGTACCCCTCCGCATCCCTGTCGTGGTCTCTCCCGACTATCGGCCCTGGTCCCTCTCTGCCTCCAGACCCTTGGATTTCTCTCCTTCCCGGCCCTGGGTCCCCTCTGCCTATCTGTTCTCGTCCCCGTTTACTGGCCCAGATATCCCTCTGCTTCCCTACCTGGTCCCCGCTGCCTCCCAACCCTGGACCCTCTCTGCCTCCCGGCCGAGGTACGCCTGTGACCCCTGGCCCTGGTCACCCTCTGCCTCCTGTCCCTGGTTCCCCTTCTCTCGGCTCAGTTAACCGTCTGCCTCCCGGCTCTGATCTCCCTGTCTGCCGGCCTAGGTACCACTCTGCCTCCGGGCCCTGGTCCCTCTCGGCCTAACCGTCCTAGTCACCATTTGCCTCCTGGCCCTGGTCCCCCCTCTGCCATTCAGCCCTGGACCCCCTGTCTCCTGGTCCAGGTACCCCTCTGCCTTCCAGCCCAGGTTCCCCTGTCTCCCGGCTCAGGCACCTTTCTGCCTCCTGGCCCTGGTCTTCCTCTACCTCCCGGTCCTGGACCCCCTTTCTTTCCGGCCCTGGATCCCCTCTACCAACCTTCCGTGGTGGTCCCCATATCTCCTGGTCCTGGTATCTCTCGACCTCCTGGGTCTGGACCCGCTTCCCAGTCCAGGTACCCCACTGCCTCCCGGCCATAGTCCACCTCTGCCTCCTGGCCCTGGTCTCCCTCGGCCTCCCTGTGCTGGTCTCTCCCGCCTCTCGGCCCTGGTCCCTCTCGGCCTCCAGACCCTTCTGCCTCCTGGCTCTGGTCCCCCTCTTCCTACCTGCCCTGGTTCCACTATGCCTCCAGGCCCGGGTCCCCCTCTGCCTCCAGGCCTGGGTCGCCTTCTCCCTCCCAGCCCTGGGTCCGATTTACCACCCGGCTCTGCTGCCCGCCTCCTGGACCTGGTCCCCCTCTGCCTCTAGCCCGTGGTCCCCCTGTCTCCCGGCCCAGGCTCCCTTCTGCCTCCGGGCCCATGCCCCCCGTCGCCTCTCGGCTCTGTTCTGCCTGGGTCTGGCCCAGGGATACCTCTGTCTCCTGTCCTGATCCCCCTTCCTCTTGGTCCAGGTATCCCTCTGCCTCCCTGCCCTGATCTCCCTGCCTCCTGGCCCAGGTACCCCTCTGCCTCTAGACACTGGTGCCCCTCTGCTTCCAGGCCCTGGTCTCCCTCTGCTTCCCTGCCCTGGTCTCTTTGAGCCTTCGGGCCCTGATCTCCGTCTACATCCAGGTTACTGGGTCTCTCTCCGTCCTGGCCACGTGTCCCCTCTACCGCCGGGCCTTGGTTCCCCTGTTCGCACTCAACATCTAGGTCCTGGCCCTTCTCTCCTTCCTGGCCCAAGGAACCTCTACCTCCCGGCCTAGGTTCTGTTACCTAGCCCAGAAACCTGGGTGCCTATCCGTCCTGGTCCTCTCGACGTCTCGGCTCTGGTCCCCCTCTGCCTCCTGGCCCAGGGACCCGCCTGCCTCCCTGCCCGTGTCCCTCCCGATTCTCGGCCCTTGTCCCCTCTGCCTCCCAGCCCAGGTAACCCTCTGCCAGCCTACCTTGGTCCACCCGTGCCTCTCGTCCCCGGTCCCGTTCGACCTTTCAGCCCCAGTTCCCCTTTACATCCGAGAATCAAGGGGAACAAGGGTAGGGATGCAGAGGTACCGCCCTACCTGCCGGCCCGGGTCCCCTTTTCCTGGCCCTGGTCCCCCTCGGCCTCCTGGCCCTGGTTTCCCTCAGCCTGTCGGCCCTGGTCCCACTCAGCCTCCAGGCAATACTCCCCCTGTCTCCCGGCCCAGGTCCCACTATGCCTCCCGGCCCTCGTTTCCCTGTCTCCCGGCCCAGGTACCACTCGGCCACCATACCCTTGTCCCCCTATCTACTAGCCCTGGATCCCCTCGGCCTCCGTGCCCTGCTCCCCCTCCGCATTCCGGCCCTGGTCCCCCATCTCCTGGTGCAGGAACGCCTCTGTCTCCTAGCCCTGTCCCTCCCTGCTTCCAGGCCCTTGTCTCCCCCGGCTTCTGAGTCCTGTTCTCCCCGCTGCCACACTGCCCTGGTCCCCCTCTGCCTGCCAGCACTCGTCTTCCACTACCTCCAGGCCTTGGCCCCTCTCTCCATCCTGCCTTGGCCCCCTCTTCCTCGTGTCCAAGGTCCCCCTACCTCCCGGACCTGCTCCACCTGTCTTCCCAATCAGGTACCCCTCTGCCTCCCAGACCTGGTTCTCCCTGTCTTTCGGGCCAGGTACACTTCTGCCTCGTGGCCCTGGTCCCCCTCTGCTACCCCGCACTGATCCCCCTCTGCCTCCCTGCCCCGGTTCCCCTCTGCCTCCCTGCCCTTTTCCCCCTGTCCCCCGGACCATAAACCCCTCGGCCTCCTGACCCTGGTCATCCTCTGCCGCACCGCAATGATCACCTTCTGTCTAACGACCCTGGTCCCTCTTTGCCTTCCGTCCCTTGTCTCCTTCTACCTTCAGGCCCTTGGGTCTCTCTCCCTCCTGGCCCTGGGTGTCCTCTCCCTCCCGGCCCTGGTCTCCGTCTCCTGGCCCAGGTACCTTTCTGCCTCCTGGCCCTGGCCCCCTTCTGCTGCCATTCCCTGGTTCCCACCTACCTACTGGCCTTGGTCTCTCTGCTACTACCGGCTCTGCTCTCCTTCTACCTCCAGGCACTTGGGTATCTCTCCGTGCCGACCCTGGTCCCCTCTACCTCCCGGCCTTGGTCCCCCAGTCAATCACCCAAGTCCCTTTCTGCCTCCCCTGCCTAGTCCCCCCCACCCCCGGTCCCCGTTTACTGGACCAAATAACTCTCTGCTTCCCTACCTGGTCCCCGCTGCCTCCCAGCTCTGGTCCCTCTCTGCATCCCGGCCCAGGTACGCCTCTGACCCCTGGCCCTGGTCACCCTCTGCCTCCCCCCCCCCACCGCCGTGCATCGGTCCTGGTACCCTCTGCCTCCTGACTCTGATTCCCCTCTGCCTCCCAGCCCGGGTAACCCTCTGCATTCCAGTCCTGGTCCCCCTCTGTCCCCCTGCCCTGCTCCCCAAGGCCTCTCAGCCCTGGTCTCCCTCAGCCTCCCGGCCAAAATCCCCAACTGCCTCTTCTACCAGGTCCCCTTCAGGCTATCAGACGGGGACTCCGTCTCCCAGCCCAGGTACCCCTCTGCCACCCTGCCCTGGTTCCCCCTCTACCTCCCAGTTCTAGTCCACTTCTGTCGCCCTGCCCTGGTCCCGAACGCCACTCAGCACTTGTTCCCATCTGCCTCCGGCTCAGGTACCCCTCTGCCTCCTGGCCCTGGTCACCTTCTACCTCCCAACCCAGATACCCATCTGCCACCTGGCACTAGTCCCCCTCTACTTCCCTGCCCTGGTCCCACTCTGTTGCTCGGGCCTGGTGCCCCTGTCTCCCGAACCAGGTACCCCTCTGCCTCCCGGCCCTGGTCCCCCTTTGCTTCCCCACCCTCGTCGCCCTCTGTTTCCCGGCCCTGGTCTTCCTCTACCTCCAGGTCCTGGTCCCTCCTTCTTTTCCGCCCTGGGTCCCCTCTACCAACCGGCCCTGGTCCCCCTATCTCCTGGTCCTGGTACCCCTCGACCTGCTGGGCCTGGACCCGCTTCCCAGTCCAGGTACACCTCCGCCTCCCGGCCATAGTCCACCTCTGCCTCCTGGCCCTGGTCCCCCTCGGCCTCCCAGTGCTGATCTCTCCCGCCTCTCGGCCCTGGTCCCTCTCTGCCTCCAAACCCTTGGATTTATCTCCTTCCCGGCCAGCGCCGGAAGGCAGTAGGGTACCTTGGCCAGGAGGCAGAGCGGGACTAGGGCCTGGAGGCATAGTGGTTCCAGGGCAGGTATTCAGAGTGGGATCAGGGCCTGGGGAAGGGCTGCAGCCGGGGACATCCTTGCTGCTACTGGTCTCGACCAAGAGAGGGAGCCGTCGCAGCTCTTCATGGCCCACACGCCATTCAGTGCAGGGCGGGGATAGGCCGGGGACGTGTCCCCAGTTGCAGTACTCTTTGTGGGCCAGCTGAGGGCGCCTCGCATTTCCTATCTTCCCCTCCCCCCCCCCCCCCAAATCAACTGGTGCTTGGGGATATCCTGGAGTCCGGGATTCCCTGAAGCCACTGGTTTCGGTCAAAAAACGGCACCCTTGTATCACCTCCCGGAACACTCCTCATTCAGACGGCGCCCGAATTGTTTGGGGCAAGGGATTTCTCTGCAGCTCGCGGACACGGCCAGCAGATGGCGCCTTCTCTGTTACTCCCTTCGCCCGCAAATTGATGTAGTGCGGGGATTGGCTGCGACAGGGTATTCTCCTGCAACACTTTGACTCGATCAGCAGAGGGCCCCCTCTAAGCTTCCCCCGAACCCTCCAAATCAACCGGTGCTTGGGGATCGGCTGAGGTCAGAGATTTTCCTGAAGCTCACGAGGTCGGCCAGCAGGGTAGGCACAAAAAGCTCCTCCCTTTCTCCCCAAGCTAGTGGTGCTTGGGGAGCGTTTGGGGTCGGGGAAGCCCCTGCAACACGAGAATTCGGCCAGCAGGGGGCGCCCTCGCTGCCCCTACATTTCCCCTCAGTAGCCCGCTGCTTTTGTGTTGGCTAGGGTCCCGAATTAACAGGCAGCTCGCTAGCTCGGCCAGCAGAGGACTCCCTGGCAGGTCTTCCCTTCACCCCCAAATTCAGTAGGGCACATATTTGTTGGGCCAAGGGATTTCCCTGACTCACGGGCCCGGAGAGGCTGATGGCGCCTTCCCAGTTTGTCCCTTCGCCCCCAAATCATTGGAGTGCAGGGATTGGCTGGGGCTTTGTATTGGCCTGCAGCTCTAGGACTCTATCAGCTGAAGCCGACTTCTCAGCGACTCCTGCCCTCCAAATCACCTGCTTGGGTATTCCCTGAGGTCAGGTTTTCTCCTGATCCTCGCGAAGTCGGCCAGTAGTGGCGCACTCGCAGCTCCTCCCAGGCCACCCAATCAATTGTTGCTTGGGAAGTGGATGGGTTCGGGGATTCTCCTGCAGCTGGCGTGCTCGGCCGGCAGAGGGCGCCCTCGCAGCTCTTCCCGATTCCCCACCTCTCCTTAAATGAGCGGAGCCTGGGGAACCGCTGCAGCCGGGGACATCCTTGCTGCTCCTGGGCTCGGCCAACAGAGGGACCCGTCGCAGCTCTTCACGGCCCACACGCCATTCAGTGCAGGGCGGGGATAGGCTTGGGACGTGGCCCGATTGCAGTACTCTGTGTGGGCCAGCAGAGGGCGCATTGCATCTCCCTTTTCCCCCCAATCAACTGGTGCTTGGGGATTTCTTGGGGTATGGGATGCTCCTGAAGCTCCTGGGCTCAGTTAAAAAACGGTGCCCTTGAATCACCTCCCGGACCACCCCCAATTCAGACGGGGCGCGGATTGTTTGGGGCAAGGGATTGCTCTGCAGCTCGCGGACCCGGCCCGCAGATGGCGCCCTCTCTCTTACTCCCTTCGTCTGCAAATTGGTGTAGTGCGTGGATTGGCTGGGACAGGGTATTCCCCTGCAGCTCTTAGACTCGGTCAGCAGAGGGCGCCCTCTCTGCTTCTCCCGAACCCTCCAAATCAACCTGTGCTTGGGGATCGTCTGAGGTCAGAGATTTTCCTGAAGTTAGCGAGGTCGGCCAGCAAGGGACGCACAAAAAGCTGCTCCCCTTCTCCCCAAATTACTGGTGCTTGCCGAGTGGCTGGGCTCGGGGAGGCACTGCAACACGAAAGGTCGGCCAGAAGGGGGCGCCCTCGCTGCCCCTCTATTTCTCCCCAATATCCCGGTACTTTGGGGTTGACTGGGGTCCGGGATTCACCGGCAGCTCACTAGCTCGGCTGGCAGAGCTATCCCTGGCAGGTCTTCCCTTCACTCCAAATTCAGTGGGGCGTATGTTTCTTGGGGCAAGGGATTCCCCTGCAGCTCACGAGACCGGACAGCAGATGGCGCCCTCGTAGTTTCTCCAGTCGCCCCCAAATCATTGGAGTGCAGGGAATGGCTGGTGCCTTGGATTCCCCTGCAGCTCTCGGAATCGGAAAGCTGAAGATGACCTCTCAGCTACTCGCGCCCTCCAAATCACCTGGTGCTTGGGGATACTCTGAGGTCGGGTTTTCTCCCAAAGCTCGCCAGGTCGGACAGGAGGGGCGCCCTCGCAGATCCTCCCGGTCCACCCAATGAACCGGTGCTTCGAAAGTGTTTGGGATCGGGGATTCTCCTGCAGCTCGTGAGCTCGACCGACAGAGGACGCGCTCGCAGCTCTTCCCGATTACCCCCCCTCTCATTAAATGAGCGGATCCTGGGGAACGGCTGAAGCCGGGAATATTCCTGCACCACCTGGGCTCCGCCAGTAGAGGGCGCCGTCGCAGCTCTTCACGGCCCACACGCCATTCAATGCAGGGCGGGGATAGGCTCGGGATGTGGCCCGATTGCAGTACACTTTATATGCCAGCAGAGGGCGCCAGAAGTGATGAAGCGTGGCTCAGTGGAAAGAGCCCAGACTTTGGAGTCGGGGGTCGTGGGTTTACATCCCGGCTCCACCACCTGTCAGCTGGGTGACTTTGGGCAAGTCCCGTCACTTCTCTGTGCCTCAGTTCCCACATCTGTCAAATGGGGATTAAGACTGTGAGCCCCCAGTGGGACAACCTGATCTCCTGGTATATATGGATATATGTTTGTACATATTTATGGAGAAGCAGCATGGCTCAGTGGAAAGAGCAAGGGCTTTGGAGTCAGAGATCATGGGTTCAAATCACGGCGCTGCCAAATGTCAGCTGTGTGACTTTGGGCAAGTCACTTCACTTCTCTGTGCCTCAGTTACCTCATCTGTGAAATGGGGATTAAAACTGTGAGCCCCCTGTGGGACAACTTGATCACCTTGTAGCCTCCCCGAGCGCTTAGAAAAGAGCTTTGCACGTAGTATGCGCTTAACAAATGCCATCATCATCATCTCCTCTGTTTCCCCCCCCATCAACTGGTGCTAGGGGATTTCCTGGGGTCCGGGATTCTCCTGAAGCTCCTGGGCTCCGTCAAAAAACGGCACCCTTGTATCACCTCCCGGACCACCCACCATAAAGACGGGGCGCGGATTGTTTGGGGCAAGGGATTTCTCTGCAGCTCGCGGACCCGGCCAGCAGATAGCGCCCTCTCTGTTACTCCCTTGGCCCGCTAATTGATTTAGTGCCTGGATTGGCTGGGACAGGGTATTCCCCTGCAAAACTTTGACTCGGTCAGCAGAGGGCCCCTTCTCAGCTACTCCCGAACCCTCCAAATCAACCGGTGCTTGGGGATCGGCTGAGGTCAGAGATTTTCCTGAAGCTCGTGAGGTCGGCCAGCAGGGGAAGCACAAAAAGCTCCTCCATTTCTCCCCATGCTACTGGTGCTTGGGGAGCGGTTGGGGTCGGGGAAGCACCTGCAGCAACAGAGGTCGGCCAACCCCGGGGCGCCCTCGCTACCCCTACATTTCCCTCCAATAGCCCGATGCTTTTGGGTTGGCTGGGCTCCGGGATTCACCGGCACCTCGCTAGCTCGGCCAGCAGAGGACTCCCTGGCAGGTCTTCCCTTCACCCCCAAATTCAGTGGGGCACATATTTGTTGGGCCAAGGGATTTCCCTGAACTCACGGGCCCGGAAAGCAGATGGCACCTTCGCAGTTTGTCCCGTCGCCCCCAAATCATTGGAGTGCAGGGATTGGCTGGGGCTTTGGATTGGCCTGCAGCTCTAGGACTCGATCAGCTGAAGACGACTTCTCAGCTACTCCCGCCCTACAAATCACCGGCTTGGGTATTCTCTGAGGTCAGGTTTTCTCCTGAACCTCGAGAGGTCGCCCAGGAGGGGCGCACTCGCAGTTCCTCCCAGTGCACCCAATCAATTGTTGCTTGGGAAGTGGATGGGTTCGGGGATTCTCCTGCAGCTGGCGTACTCGGCCGGCAGAGGGTACCCTCGCAGCTCTTCCCGATTCCCCCACTCTCCTTAAATGACCCTGATTCCCCTCTGCCTCCTAGCCCAGGTACCCTCCCCCCTTCCAGTCCTGGTCCCCCTCTGCCCCCCTGCCCTGGTCCCCAAGGCCTCTCAGCCCTGGTCTCCCTCTGCCTCCCGGCCAGGATCCCCAACTGCCTCTTGTACCAGGTCCCCTTCAGGCTATCAGACCAGGTCTCCGTCTCCCAGCCCAGGTACCGCCAGCCACTCTGCCCTGGTCCCCCTCTGCCTCCCAGATCTGGTTCACTTCTGTCTCCCAGTCCTGGTCCCGAGCGCCACTCAGGCCTTGTCCCCATCTGCCTCCCGGCTCAGGTACACCTCTGCCTCCTGGCCCTGGTCCCCTTCTACCTCCCAACTCAGGTACCCAACTGTCTCCTGGCACTAGTCCCCCTCTGCTTCCCTGAGCTGGTCCCACTCTGCTGCTTGGGCCTGGTGCCCCTGTCTCCCGGACCAGATACTGCTCTGCCACCCGGCCCTGGTTCCCTTCTGCCTTCCGGCCCTGGTCGACCATCTCCTGGCGCAGGTACCCCTCTGTCTCCTAGCCCTGGCCCTCCCTGCCTCCAGGCCCTTGTCTCCCCCGGCTTCTCAGTCCTGGTCTCCCCACTGTCACCCTGCCCTGGTCCCCCTCTGCCTGCCATCACTCGTCTCCCTCTACCTCCAGGCCCTGTCACCTCTCTCCATCCTGCCTGGGTACCCTCTTCCTCGCGTCTTAGGTCCTCCTGCCTCCCGGACCTGGTCCACATTTCTTCCCAATCAGGTACCACTCTGCCTCCCAGACCTGGTCCCCCCGTCTTCCGTGCCGGTTACTCCGCTGCCTCGTGGCCCTGGTCTCCCTCTGCTTCCCCACACTGATCCCATTCTGCCTCCATGCCCTGGTTCCCCTCTGCCTCCCTGCCCTGGTTCCCCTGTTTCCCGTCCCATGAACCCCTTTGCCTCCTGGCCCTGGTCACGGTCTGCCGCCCCGCACTGGTCACCTTCTGCCTCACGTCACTGGTCCCTCTGTGCCTTCCGTCACTTGTCTCCTTCTACCTTCAGGAACTTGGGTCTCTCTCCTTCCTGGCCCTGGGTCCACTCTACCTCCCGGCCCTGATCCTCGTCTCCTAGCCCAGGTACCCTTCTGCCTCCTGGCCCTGGCCCCCTACTGCTGCCAACCCCTGGTTCCCCCCTGCCTACTGGCCCTGGTCCCTCTGCTACTACCGGCTCTGGTCTCCTTCTACCTCCAGGCCCTTGGGTCTCTTTCCGTGCCGGCCCTGGTCAACTCTACCTCCCAGCCTTGGTTCCCCAGTCTCCCACCCAGGTCTCTCTCTGCCTCCCCGGCCTAGTCCACCCCTGTGCATCGGCCCAGGTACCCTCCGCCTCTTGACCCTGATTCCAATCTGCCTCCCAGCCCTGGTTAACATCTGTCTTGAAGTCCTGGTCCCCCTCTGTCCCCCTGCCCTGGTCCCCAAGGCCTCTCATTCCTGGTCTCCCTCTGCCTTCCGGCCAAGATCCCCAACTGCCTCTTGTCGCGGGTCCCCTTCAGGCTATCAGACCGGAACTCCGTCTCCCAGTCCAGGTAGCCCTCTGCCACCCTGCCCTGGTCCCCCTCTGCCTCCCAGTTCTAAACCACTTCTGTCTCCCTGCGCTGGTACAGAGTGCCGGCCAGAAATTGTCCCCATCTGCCTCCCGGCTCAGGTAACCCTCTGCCTCCTGGCTCTTTTCCCGTTCTACCTCCCAACCCAGGAACCCTTCTGACTCCTGACACTAGTCCCCCTCTGCGTCCCTGCCCTGGTCCCGCTCTGCTCTTTGGGCCTGGTGCCCCTCTCTCCAGGACCTGGTACCCTTCTGCCTCCTGGCCCTGGTCTTCCTCTACCTCCAGGTTCTGGACCCCCCTTCTTTCCTACCCTGGGTCCCCTCTATCAACCGGCCCTGGTCCCCATATCTCCTGGTCCTGGTATCCCTCGACCTCCTGGGCTTGGACCCGCTTCCCTGTCCAGGTACCCCTCTGCCCCCCGGCCATAGTCCACCTCTGCCTCCTGGCCCTGGTCCCCCTCGGCCTCCCTGTCCTGGTCTCTCCCGACTCTCGGCCCTGGTCCCTCTCTGCCTCCAGACCCTTGGATTTCTCTCCTTCCCGGCTCTGGATCCCCTCTGCCTATCTGTCCTGGTCCCCGTTTACTGGCCCAGATACCCCTCTGCTTCTCTACCTATTCCCCTCTGCCTCCGAGCCCTGGTCCCTCTCTCCCTCCCGGCCCAGGTACGCCTGTGACCCCTGGCCCTGGTCACCCTCTGCCTCCTGGCCCTGGTTCCCCTTCTCTCGGCTCAGTTAAACGTCTGCTTCCCGGGTCTGATCCCCCCGTCTGCCGGCCTAGTTACCAATCTGGCTCCGGGCCCTGGTCCCCATCGGCCTAAGCGTCCTGGTCCCCATATGCCTCCTGGCCCTGGTCCCCCTCTGCCATTCAGCCCTGGTCCCCCTGTCTCCTGGTCCAGGTACCACTCTGCCTTCCAGCCCAGGTTCCCCTATCTCCCGGCTCAGGCACCCCTCTGCCTTCTGGCCCTGCTACCCCTCTTCCTACCTGCCCTGGTTCCACTATGCCTCCAGGCCCGGGTCCCCCTCTGACTCCAGGTCTGGGTCGCCTTCTCCCTCCCAGTCCTGGGTCCGATTTACCACCCGGCTCTGCTGCCCACTTCCGGGACCTGGTTCCCCTCTGCCTCTAGGCCGTGGTCCCCCGGTCTCCCGTCCAAGGCTCCATTCTGCCTCCGGGTCCATGCCCCCCGTCGCCTCTTGGCTCTGGTCCCCCTGGGTCTGGCCCAGGGATACCTCTGTCTCCTGTCCTGATCCCCCTTCCTCTTGGTCCAGGTATCCCTCGGCCTCCCTGCCCTGCTCCCCCTGTCTCCTGGCCCAGGTACCCCTCTGCCTCCTTTCACTGGTCCCCCTCGGCTTCCAGGCTCTCGTCTCCCTCTGCTTCCCTGTCCTGGTCTCTTTTAGCCTCCGGGACCTGTTCTCCTTCTACATCCAGGTCACTGGGTCTCTCTCCGTCCTGGCCATGTGTCCCCTCTACCGCCGGGCCTTGATTCCCTTGTTCGCACTCTACATCTAGGCCCTGGCCCCTCTCTCCGTCATGGCCCAAGGATCCTCTCCCTCCCGGCCTAGGTTCTGTCACCCAGACCAGTTACCCGTGTGACTACCCGCCCTTCTCCTTGCGACTTCTCGGCTCTGGTACCCCTCTGCCTCCTGACCCACTGACCCGCCTGCCTCCCTGCCCTTGTCCCTCCCGCTTCTCGGCCCAGGTCCCCTCTGCCTCCCAGCCCAGGTAACCCTCTGCCAGCCTACCTTGGTCCACCCGTGCCTCTAGTCCCCGTTCCCGCTTGGCCTTTCAGCCCTAGTTCCCCTTTACATCCGAGAAGCAAGGGGAACAAGGATAGGGATGCAGAGGCACCGCCCTACCTGCGGGCCCGGGTCCCCGTTTCCTGGCCCTGGTCCGGCTCGGCCTCCTGGCCCTGGTTCCCCACAGCCTACCGGCCCTGGTCCCACTCAGCCTCGAGGCAATACTGCCCCTGTCTCCCGGCCCAGGTACCACTATGCCTCCCGGCCGTGGTTCCCCTGTCTCCCGGCCCAGGTACCACTTTGCCACCCTGCCCTGGTCCCCCTATCTACTGGCCCTGGATCCCCTCTGCCTCCGTGCCCTGCTCCCCTCCGCCTTCCGGCCATGGTCCCCCGTCTCCTGGCGAAGGAACGCCTCTGTCCCCTAGCCCTGTCCCTCCCTGCCTCCAGGCCCTTGTCTCCCCCGGCTTCTGAGTCCTGGTCTCCCCGGTGCAACACAGCCCTGGTCCCCCTCTGCCTGCCAGCACTCGTCTCCCTCTACCTCCAGGCCCTGGCCCCTCTCTCCATCCTGCCTGGGTCCCCTCTTCCTCGTGTCCCAGGTCCCCCTGCCTCCCGGACCTGGTCCACCTGTCTTCCCAATCAGGTACCCCTCTGCCTTCTGGCCCTGGTCCCCTTCTACCTCCCAACCCAGGAACCCTTCTGCCTCCTGGCACTAGTCCCCCTCTGCGTCCCTGCCCTGGTCCCGCTTTGCTGCTTGGGCCTGGTGCCTTTGTCTCCCGGACCAGGTACCTTTCTGCCTCCTGGCCCAGGTCCTCTTCTACCACCCAACCCAGGAACTTTTCTGCCTCCTGGCACTAGTCCCCCTCTGTGTCCCTGCCCTGGTCCCGCTTTGCTGCTTGGGCCTGGTGCCCTTGTCTCCGGGACCAGGTCCCCTTCTGCCTCCTGGCCCTGGTCTTCTTCTACCTCCAGGTTCTGGACCCCCTTTCTTTCCGGCCCTGGGTCCCCTCTACCAACCGACCCTGGTCCTCATATCTCTTGTTCCTGGTACCCCTCGACCTCCTGGGCCTGAACCCGCATCCCAGTCCACGTACCCCTCTGTCTCCCGGCCATAGTGCACCTCTGCCTCCTGGCCCTGGTCCCCCTAGGCCTCCCTGTCCTGAACTCTCCCGACTATCGGCCCTGGTCCCTCTCTGCCTCCAGACCCTTGGATTTCTCTCCTTCCCGGCCCTGGGTCCCCTCTGCCTATCTGTCCTGGTCCCCGTTTACTGGCCCAGATATCCCTCTGCTTCCCTACCTGGTCCCCGCTGCCTCCCAGCTCTGGACCCTCTCTGCCTCCCGGCCGAGGTACGCCTGTGACCCCTGGCCCTGGTCACCCTCTGCCTCCTGGCCCTGGTTCCCCTTCTCTCGGCTCAGTTAACCGTCTGCCTCCCGGCTCTGATCCCCCCGTCTGCCGGCCTAGGTACCACTCTTCCTCCGGGCCCTGGTCACTCTCGGCCTAACCGTCCTAGTCACCATTTGCCTCCTGGCCCTGGTTCCCCTCTGCCATTCAGCCCTGGACCCCCTGTCTCCTGGTCCAGGTACCCCTCTGCCTTTCAGCCCAGGTTCCCCTGTCTCCCGGCTCAGGCACCTTTCTGCCTCCTGGCCCTGGTCTTCCTCTACCTCCAGGTCCTGGACCCCCGTCCTTTCCGGCCCTGGATCCCCTCTACCAACCTTCCGTGGTCCCCATATCTCCTGGTCCGGGTATCCCTCGACCTCCTGGGCCTGGACCCGCTTCCCAGTCCAGGTACCCCACTGCCTCCCGGCCATAGTTCACCTCTGCCTCCTGGCCCTGGTCTCCCTCGGCCTCCCTGTCCTGGTCTCTCCCGCCTCTCGGCCCTGGTCCCTCTCTGCCTCCAGACCCTTGGATTTCTCTCCTTCCAGGCCCTGGATCCCCTCTGCCTATCTATCCTGGTCCCCGTTTACTGGCCCAAATACCCCTCTGCTTCCCTACCTATTCCCCGCTGCCTCCCAGCTCTGGTCCCTCTCTGCATCCCGGCCCAGGTACGCCTCTGACCCCTGGCCCTGGTCACCCTCTGCCTCCTGGCCCTGGTTCCCCTTCTCTCGGCTCAGTTAAACGTCTGCCTTCCGGCTCTGATCCCCCCGGCCTAGGTACCACTCTGCCTCCGGGCCCTGGTCACTCTTGGCCTAACCGTCCTAGTCACCATTTGCCTCCGGGCCCTGGTCCCCCTCTGCCATTCAGCCCTGGTCCCCCTGTCTCCTGGTCCAGGTACCCCTCTGCCTTCCAGCCCAGGTTCCCCTGTCTCCCGGCTCAGGCACCCCTCTGCCTCCTGGCTCTGGTCCCCCTCTTCCTACCTGCCCTGGGTACACTATGCCTCCAGGCCCGGGTCCCCCTCTGCCTCCAGGCCTGGGTCGACTTCTCCCTGACACCCCTCCTCCACATGCTCCTGACCCTCCTCACCCACCTGATCTTGGCCATTCTCCACTGCCTGGTCCTGGTCCTCTTACCCCATCTTGCTCCTCCACCTTTCACTGGCCCTCATGCCCTGCTTGGTCTTCGTTCTCGCCTTCAGCCTCATCTTAACCCTCTCCCTCCTCATGATCCAGTTCTTCCTCTGCCTGGTCCTGGCCCTCCTCCTCTGCTAGATCAAGCGCCTCCTCCTTCTCTTGGTCTTGACCCACCTTCTCGTTCTTTTCCTGGCTTTCCAACTCTTCTGGTACTGGTAATCCTCCTGAACCTAACACTGGCCTTCCAGCTCCGCCTTATCCTGGCCTTCGTCTGCGGCCAGATCCTGGCTCTCTCTCCTAGGACCTCCATCTGGTAGTTGCCATCCTAGTCCATCAGGACATCGTCCTGACCCTCCTCACCCACCTGGTCTTGGCCATCCTCCACTGCCTGGTCCTGGCCCTCCGACCCACATCTGGCTCCTCCACCTGGCACTGGCCCTCATCCTCTGCATGGTCCTGGTTCTCGCCTTCAGGCTGGTCTTAACCCTCTTCCTCCTCAGGATCCAGTTCCTCCTCTCCCTGGAAATAACCCTCCTCCACTGCTAGATCCTGCGCCACCTCCTCCTCCTTGTCTTGACCCTCCTCCTCCCTCGATCCAGATCCTCTTCCCTTGCCTCCTGGTCCACCTTCTCCTCCAGATCTTAGCCCTGATCCTCCTGCTGACCCTCTTCTTCTGCCCGATCCTGGCCCACCCCCTTCCGTCTGGTCCTGGGCCTCCTTCTCCACTTGCTCCTGGCTCTCCTCCTCCAAATGATCGTTTTCCCACCTATTCTGTCTGGTCCTCACTCCCCTCCCTTTCCTGGGCCTGGCACCCCTCCTGCACATGGTCCTGACCCTCCTCACTCACCTGTTTTTTGCCATTCTCCACTGCCTGGTCCTGGCCCTCCAACCCCATCTGACTCCTCCACCTGTCACTGGTCCTCATCCTCTGCTTGGTCTTGGTTCTCGCCTTCAGCCTGGTCTTACCCTCTGCCTCCTCATGGTCAAGTTCCTCCTCTGCCTGGTCCTGGCCCTCCTCCTCTCCTAAATTCTGCGCTGCCTCCTTCTCTTTGTCTTGGCCCTCCTTCTCGTTCTTTCCCTGGCCCTCCAACTCTTCCTGGCACTGGTTGTCCTCCTTAACCTAACACTGGCCCTCCAGCTAGGCCTTGTCCTGGCCTTCGTCCTCGGCCACATCCTGGCTCTCCTGGGACCTCCACCTTGTAGTTGCCTTCCTCGTCCATCTACGTCGCCTCCTCTTCCTCCTAGTCTTGGCCCTCCTCCTTCCTCAATCCAGGACTTCTTCCTCTGCCTCATCCTGGCCTTCCTTCTCCTCCAGATCAGGGCCCTGATCCTTCTGCTGATCCTCTTCTTCTTCTGCCTGGTCCTGGTCCACCCCATTCCTTCTGGTCCTAGGCTTCCTCCTCCACCTACTCCTGGCTCTCCTCCTCCCAATGATCTTTATCCCACCTCCTCTGTCTGATCTTCACTCCCCTCCTTCTCCATGGCTTGGCACTCCTCCTCCACATGGTCCTGACCCTCCTCACCCACCTGATCTTGGCCATTCTCCACTGCCTGGTCATGGCTCACCTACCCCATCTGGCTCCTGCACCTTGCACTCGCCCTCATCCTCTGTTTAGTCTTGGTTCTCACCTTCGGCCTCGCCCTATCCCTCTTCCTCCTCATGATCTAGTTCCTGCTCTGCCTGGTCCTGGCCCTCCTCCTCTGCTAGATCCCGCGCCTCCTCCTTCTCTTGGGCTCTGCCCTCCTTCTTGTTCTTTTTCTCACCCTCCAACTCTTCCTAGTACTGGTAGTACACCTCCACAAAACTCTGGCCCTTCTTCTCCGGCTAGTCCTGGCTTTCTCCCCGGCCAGATCCTGGCTCTCCTGGGACCTCCACCAGGTACTTGCCTTCCTCGTCCATCAAGGTCGCCTCCTCTTCTTCCTAGTCTTTACCCTCCTCCTCTCTCGATCCAGGTCGTCTTCCTCTGCCTCATACTGGCCTTCCCTCTCCTCCAGATCCTGGCCCTCCTACTTCTGCTGGTTCTCTTCGTCTTCTTCTGCCTGGTCCTGGCCCACCCCCATCCGTCCTGGCCTCCTCCTCCACCATTCCTCCATTAGCTTTCCTCCTCCAAATGATCTTTTATCCTCCTCCTGTGTCTGAACTTCACTTCCCTCTTTCGCCTGGGCCTGGCACGTCTCCTCCTCATGGTCCTGACCCTCTTCACCCACTTTGTCTTGACCATCCTCCACTGCCTGGTCCTGGTCCTTCTACGCCATCTGGCTCGTTCATCTGGCACTGGCCCTCATCCTCTGATTGGTCTTGGTTCTCGCCTTCAGCCTCGTGTTAACCCTCTTCCTCCTCACGATCCAGTTCCTCCTCTGCCTGGTCCTGGCCCTCCTCAATCAATCAGTCCTATTTGTTGAGCTCTTTCTGTGTGCAAAGCACTGTACTTAGGTTCTTGGGAAGTACAAGTTGGTAACATATAGAGACAGTCCCTACCCAAAAGTGGGCTCTCAGCCTTTCTCCGGTTAGTCCTAGCTTTGTCCTCGGCCAGACCCTGGCTCTCCTGGGACCTCCACTTGGTACTTGCCTTCCTCGTGCATCAAGCCCGCCTCCTCTTCCTCCTAGTCTTTGCCCTCCTCCTCCCTCCATCCAGGTCGCCTTCTTCTGCCTCATCCTGTCCTTCCTTCTCCTGCCCTCATCCTTCTGCGTATCCTCTTCTTTTTCTACTGCCTGGTCCTGGCCCACCCCCTTTCGTCTGGTCCTGGGCTTCTTCCTCCACCTGTTCCTGGCTCTCCTCCACCCAGTGAACTTTTCCCAACGTCCTCTGTCTGATCTTCACTCCCCTCCCTCGCCTGCACCTGGGACCACTTCTTCACATGGTCGTGAGCACATGGTCCTGAGCCTGGTCTTAACCCTCTTCCTCCTCATGATCCAGTTTCTCCTCTGCCTGGTCCTGCTCCTCTACTAGATCCAGCACCCCCTCCTTCTCTAGGTCTTGGCACTCCTTCTCATTCTCTTTCTGGCCCTCCAACTCTTCCTGTTACTGGTAATACTCCTCTACCAAACACTGGCCCTTCTTCTCCGGCTAGTCCTGGCTTTGTCCTCGGACATATCCTGGCTCTCCTGGGACCTCCACCTCGTACGAACCTTCCACGTCCTTCTCGGTAGCCTCCTCTTCTTCCTATTCTTTGCCCTCCTCTTCCCCGTACCAGGTCGTCTTCCTCTGCCTCATCCCGGCCTTCCTTCTCCTCCATATCCTGGCCCTCCTACTTCTGCTGGTCCTCTTCGTCTTCGACTGCCTAGTCCTGGCCCACCCCCATTCGTCTGGTCCTGGGCCTCCTCCTCCGCCTGTTCCTAGCTCTCCTCCTCCAAATGATCTTTTATCCACCTCCTCTGTCGAATCTTCACTTCCCTCTTTCGCCTGGGCCTGGAACTTCACCTCCACGTGGTTCTGACCTTCCTCACCCACCTGGTCTTATCCATTTTCCACTGCCTGGTCCTGGCCCTCCTACCCCATCTGGCTCCTCCACCTTGCACTGACCCTCATCAGAGGGCCAGAAGAAGAGGACCTGGACCGAGGGAAGAGGAGGACCAAGACTAGGAGGGGGAGACAGCGACCTCGATGGACGAGGAAGGCAAGAAGCAGTTCGAGGACCCTGGATTGTCACGATCTGGTCCAAGATGAAAGCCAGGAGCAGCCGGAATAAGTGGGACAGTGTTTGGTGGTGGAGGTTAACCACTACCAGGAAGAGTTGTAGTGCCTGAAAAAGAACGATTAAGTGACCAAGACGAAGAAATGGTGGAGGCGGAGGATCAAGTAGAGGAGGAAGGCCAGGACCAGGCAGAGGGGGAACTGGATCCTGAGGAGGAAAAGGGTTAAGACCAGGGTGAAAACCAAATCAAGACCAAGTAGACCATGAGGGCCAGTGCCAGATGGAGGAGACATAAGGGGTGGGAGGGCCAGGACCAGGCAGTGGAGGGTGACCATGACAAGGAGGGTGAGGTGGGGCAGGACCATTTGGAGGAGACGTGCCAGGCCCAGGCGAAGGATGAGAGTGAAGATCTGACAGAGGAGGAGGATAAAACTTCATTTGTAGGAGGAGAACTAGGAGCAGGTAGTGGAGGAGGCCTAGGACCTGACGAATGGGGATTGGACAGGACCTGGCAGAAAAGACGAAGGGGACCAGCAGATGTAGGAGTGCCAGGTTTCAGAGGAGAAGGAAGGCCAGGATGAGGCATAGGAAGAGACCTGGATCGAGGGAGGAGGAGGGCAACGACTAGGAGAAAGAGGAGGCGACCTAGATGAACGAGAAGGGCCAATAACAGGTGCATGTCCCAGGAGAGCCAGGATCTGGCCGACGACAATGCAGAACTTGCCAGAGAAGAAGGGCCAATGTTTGGTGGAGGAGGATCACCAGTACAGGAAGAGTTACAGGGCCAGAAAAAGAACGAGAAGGAGGGTCATGCCCAAGCGAAAGAGGACGCTCGTGATCTAGCAGAGGTTGAATGCCTGAACAGGCAGAGGAGGAACTGGAGAACGAGGACGAAGAGATTTAAAACCATGCTGAACTTGAGAACCAGGACCAAGCACAGGATAAGGGGCCAGTCCCAGGTTGAGGAGCAATATGGGGCAGGAGAGCCAGGACCAGGCAGTGGAGGATGGCCAAGACTATTTGGGTGACGAGGGTCAGGACCATGTGGAGGAGATGTGCCAGGAGCAGGCGATGGAGGAGAGTGAAGAACAGACAGTTGAGGAAGGAAAAAGATCACTGCGAGGACGAGAGCTGGGTGCAGGTGGAGGAGGAGACCCAGGACCAGACAGAAAGGGGTGGACCAGGACCAGGCAGAAGAAGAAGAAGAAGAAGAGGATCAGCAGAAATAGGTGGTCCATTAACTGGAGGAGGAGGAAGGCCAGGATAAGGCAGAGGAAGAGGACCTGGACCGAGGGAGGAGGAGCGCCAAGACTAGGAGGAGGAGGAGGAGACCTAGATGGATGAGGAAGGCAACTACCATTTGGATGTCCCAGGAGAGCCAGGATCTGGCTGAGGACGAAGGCCAGGAGTAGCCGGAATAGGAAGGATACTGCTTGGTTCAGGAGGATTACCAGTAGCAAGGAAGACTTAGAGGGCCAGGAAAAGAACCAAGACGAAAAGAAGGAGGAGGAGCGTGATCTACCAGAGGAGGAGGGCCAGAACCAGGCAGAGGAGAAACTGAATCATGACAAGGAAGAGGGTTAAGACCGGGCTGAAGGTGAGAACCGAGACCAAACAGAGGATGATGAGGGCCAGTGCCAGGTGGAGGGGCCAGATGGGGTAGGAGGGCCAGGACCAGGCAGTGGAGGATGGCCAAGACCAGGTGGGTGAGGAGGGTCAGGACCATGTGGAGGAGGAGTGCCAGGCCAAGGCAATGGAGGGGAGTGAAGATCAGACTGAGGAGGTGGGAAAAAGATCATTGGGAGGAGGAGAGCCAGGAGCAGGTAGAGGAGGCGGCCCAGGACCAGACGGAAGGGGGTGGGCCAGGACCAGGCAGAAGAAGAAGAAGAGGATCAGTAGGAGGAGGAGGACCAGGATCTGGAGGAGAAGGAAGGTGAGGATGAGGCAGAGGAAGAGGACCTGGATCGAGGGAGGAGGAGGGCCAAGACTAGGAGCAGGCTACCTAGATGGACGAGGAAGGCAAGTACCAGGTGGAGGTCCCAGGAGAGCCAGGATCTTGGCAGGGACAAAGGCCAGGAGTAGCCGGAGTAGGAGGGCCAGTGTTTGGTGGAGGAGGATTAACAGTACCAGGAAGAGTTGGAGGGCCAGGAAAAGAACGAGAAGGAAGCCAAGAACAAGAGAAGGAGGAGGCACAGGATCTAGAAGAGGAGGAAGGCCAGGACCAGGA
The DNA here is from genome assembly GCF_015852505.1 of Tachyglossus aculeatus. Lineage (NCBI taxonomy): Eukaryota > Metazoa > Chordata > Mammalia > Monotremata > Tachyglossidae > Tachyglossus > Tachyglossus aculeatus. The sequence continues at coordinate 240,310 of NW_024045088.1, forward strand.
AGAGGAGGAACTGGATCATGAGGAGGAAGAGGGTTAAGACCAGGCTGAAGGCGAGAACCAAGACCAAGCAGAGGATGTGGGCCAGTGCCAGATGGAGGAGCCAGATGGGGTAGGAGGGCCAGGACCAGGCAGTAGAGGATGGCCAAGACCAGGTGGGTGAGGAGGGTCAGGACCATGTGGAGGAGGAGTTCCAGGCCCAGGCAAAGGAGAAGAGTGAAGATCAGACAGTGGAGGAGGGAAATAGATGATTGGGAGGAGCAGAACCAGGAGCAGGTGGAGGAGAAGGCCCTGGACCAGACGGATGGCGGTGTGCCAGGATCCAGCAGAAGAAGAAGAAGAAGAAGAGGATCAGCAGAAGGAGGAGGGCCAGGATCTGGAGAAGAAGGAAGGCCAGGATGAGGCAGAGGAAGAGGACCTGGATCGAGGGAGGAGGAAGGCCAAGACTAGGAGCAGGAGGAGGTAACCTAAATGGACAAGGAAGGCAAGTACCAGGTGGAGGTTCCAGGAGAGCCAGGATCTGGCCGAGGTCAAAGGCCAGGACTAGCAGGAGATTGAGGGCCAGTGTTTGGTGGAGGAGGATTACGAGTACCAGGAAGAGTTGGAGGGCCAGGAAAAGAACGAGAATGAGGGCCAAGACCGAGAGAAGGAGGAGGCGCAGGATCTAGCTGAGGAGGAGGGCCAGGACTAGGCAGAGGAGGAACTGGATCATGAGGAGGAAGAGGGCTAAGACCAGGCTGAAGGCGAAAACCAAGACCAAGTAGAGGATGAGGGCCAGTGCCAGGTGGAGGAGCCAGATGGGGTAGGAGGGCCAGGACCAGGCAGTGGAGGATGGCCACGACCAGGTGGGTGAGGAGGGTCAGGACCATGTGGAGGAGGAGTGCCAGGCCCAGGAAAAGGAGGACAGAGAAGACCAGACAGTGGAGAAGGGAAAAAGATCATTGGGAGGAGGAGAGCCAGGAGCAGGTGGAGGAGGAGGCTCAGGACCAGATGGAAGCAGGTGGGGCAGGACCAGGCAGAAGAAGAAGGGGAGGATAAGCAGAAAGATCAGGGCCAGGATCTGGAGGAGTAGGAAGGCCTGGATGAAGTAGAGGAAGAGGATCTGGATCGAGGGAGGAAGAGGGACAAAACTAGGAGGAGGAGGAGGAGACCACCCTGATGGACAAGGAAGGCAAGTACTAGGTGGAGGTCCCAGGAGAGCTAGTATCTGGCCAAAGTCAAAGGCCAGGACTAGCCGGAGATTGAGGGCCAGTGTTTGGTGGAGGAGGATTAACAGTGCCAGGAAGAGTTGGAGGACCAGGATAAGAACGTGAAGGAGGGCCAAGACCAAGAGAAGGAGGAGGCGCAGGATATAGCTGAGGAGGAGGGCCAGGACCAGGCAGGGGAGGCACTGGATCCTGAGGAGGAAGAGGGTTCAGACCAGGCTGAAGGCGAGAACCAAGACCAAGCAGAGGATGAGGGCAAGTGACAGTTGGAGGTGCCAGATAGGGTAGGAGGGCCAGGACCAGGCAGTGGAGGATGGCCACAACCAGGTGGGTGAGGAGGGTCAGGACCATGTGGAGGAGGAGTGCCAGGCCCAGGCAAAGGAGGAGAGTGAAGATCAGACAGTGGAGAAGGGAAAAAGATCACTGGGAGGAGGAGAGCCAGGAGCAGGTGGCAGAGGAGACTCAGGACCAGACGGAAAGGGGTGGGCCAGGACCAGGCAGAAGAAGAAGAGGAGGATCAGCAGAAGGATCAGGGCCAGGATCTGGAGGAGTAGGAAGGCCTGGATGAAGCAGAGGAAGAGGACCTGGATCGAGGGAGGAGGAGGGCCAAAACTAAGAGGAGGAGGAGGCAACCTAGATGGACGAGGAAGGCAAGTACCAGGTGGATGTCCCAGGAGAGCCAGGATCTCACCGAGGACGAAGGCCAGGACAAGGTGGAGCTGGAGGGCCAGTGTTTGGTTCAAGAGGATTACCAGTACCAGAAAGAGTTGGAGGGCCAGGAAAAGAATGAGAAGGAGGCCAAGACCAAGAGAAGGAGGAGGCACAGGATCTAGCTGAGGAGGAGGGCCAAGACCAGGCAGAGGAGGAACTGGATCATGAGGAGGAAGAGGGCTCAGACCAGGCTGAAGGCGAGAACCAAGACCAAGCAGAGGATGAGGGCCAGTGACTGTTGGAGGAGCCAGATGGGGGTAGGAGGGCCAGGACCAGGCAGTGGAGAATGGCCAAGACCTAGTGGGTGAGGAGGGTCAGGCCCATTTGGAGGAGGAGTGCCAGGCCCAGGCGAAGGAGGGGAGTGAAGATCAGATGGTGGAGGAGGGAAAAAATATCACTGGGAGGAGGAGAGACAGGAGCAGGAGGCTCAGGACCAGACGAAATGGGGTGGGCCAGGACCAGGCAGAAGAAGAAGAGGAGGATCAGCAGGAGGAGGGGGGCCAGGATCTGGAGGAGAAGGAAGGCCAGGATGAGGCAGAGGAAGAGGACGTGGAATGAAGGAGGAGGAGTGCCATAACTAGGAGGAGGTGACCTAGATGGACGAGGAAGGCAAGTACCAGGTGGAGGACCCAGGAGAGCCAGGATCTGGGCGAGGACGAAGGCCAGGAGCAGCCAGTGTAGGAGGGCCAGTGTTTGGTGGAGGAGGATTACCAGTACCAGGAAGAGTTGGAGGGCCAGGAAAAGAACGAGAAGGAAGCCAGGACCAAGAGAAGGAGGAGGTGCAGGATCTAGCAGAAGAGGAGGACCAGGACCAGGCAGAGGAGGTACTGGATTATGAAGAGGAAGAAGGTTAAGACCAGGCTGAAGGCGAGAACCAAGACCAAGCAGAGGATGTGGGCCAGTGCAAGGTGGAGGAGCCAGATGGGGTAGGAGGGCCAGGACCAGGCAGTGGTGGATGGACAAGACCAGGTGGGTGAGGAGGGTCAGGACCATTTGGAGGAGGAGTGCCAGGCCCAGGCGAAGGAGGAGAGTGAAGATCAGATAGTGGAGGAGGGAAAAGGATCATTGGGAGGAGGAGAGACAGGAGCAGGTGGAGGAGGAGGCCCAGGACCAGACAGATGGGGGTGTGCCAGGATCCAGCAGAAGAAGTATAAGAGGATCAGCAGAAGGAGGAGGGCCAGGATCTGAAGACGAAGGAAGGGCAGGATGAGGCAGAGGAAGAGGACCTGGATAGAGGGAGGAAGAGGGCCAAGACTAGGAGGAGGAGGAGGTGACCTAGATGGACCAGGAAGGCAAGTAACAGGTGGAGGTCCCAGGAGAGCCAGGATCTGGCCGAGGTCAAAGGCCAGGATGAGGTGGAGATTGAGGGCCAGTGTTTGGTGGAGGAGGATTACCAGTACCAGGAAGAGTTGGAGGGCCAGGAAAAGAACGAGAAGGAGGGCCAAGACCAAGAGAAGGAGGAGGCGCAGGATATAGCTGAGGAGGAGGGCCAGGACCAGGCAGTGGAGGAACTGGATCATGAGGAGGAAGAGTGTTAAGACCAGGCTGAAGGTGAGAACCAAGACCAAACAGAGGATGAGGGCCAGTGCCAGGTGGAGGAACCAGATGTGGTAGGAGGGCCAGTACCAGGCAGTGGAGGATGGCCAAGACCAGGTGGGTGAGGAGGGTCAGGACCATGAGGAGGAGGAATGCCAGGCCCAGGCGAAGGAGGGGAGTGAAGATCAGACTGAGGAAGTGGGAAAATGGTCATTGGGAGGTGGGGAGCCAGGAGCAGGTGGAGGAGGAGGCAAGTAGACAGAAGGGGGTGGGCCAGGACCAGGCAGAAGAAGAAGAAGAGGATCAGGAGAAGGATCAGGGCCAGGATCTGGAGAAGAAGGAAGGCCTGCATGAGGCAGAGGAAGAGGATGTGGAATGAAGTAGGATGAGGGCCAAAAGTAGGAGGAGGAGGAGGCGACCCTGATGGACAAGGAAGGCAAGTACCAGGTGGAGGTTCCAGGAGAGCCAGGGTCTGGCCAAGGACAAAGTCAGGACTCACCGGGGTAAGAAGGCCAGTGTTTGGTGGAGGAGGTTTACCAGTACCAGGTAGAGTTGGAGGGCCAGGAAAAGAAGAGAAGGAGGGCCAAGACCAAGAGAAGTAGGAGGCACAGGATCTAGCAGAGGAGAAGGGCCAGGACCAGACAGAGGAGGAACTGGATCCTGAGGAGGAAGAGGGTTAAGACCAGGCTAAAGGCGAGAACCAAGACCAAGCAGAGGATGAGGGCCAGTGTTTGGTGGAGGAGGATTACCAGTACCAGAAAGAGTTGGAGGGCCAGGAAAATAACGAGAAGGAGGGCCAAGACCAAGAGAAGGAGGCGGTGCAGGATATAGCTGAGGAGGAGGGCCAGGACCAGGCAGAGGAGGAACTGGATCATGAGGAGGAAGAGGGCTCAGACCAGGCTGAAGGCGAGAACCAAGACCAAGCAGAGGATGAGGGCCAGTGACTGTTGGAGGAGCCAGATGGGGGTAGGAGGGCCAGGACCAGGCAGTGGAGAATGGCCAAGATCAGGTGGATGAGGAGGGTGAGGACCATGTGGAGGAGAAGTGCCAGTCTGAGGCGAAGGAGGAGAGCGAAGATCAGACAGAGGAGGGGGATAAATGATCATTTGGGGGAGGAGAGCCAGGATCAGGTGGAGGAGGAGGCCCAGGACCAGACAGAAAGAGGTGGGCCAGGAACACGCAGAAGAAGATGAAGGGGACCAGAAGAAGGAGGAGGGACAGGATCTGGAGGAGACGGAAGGCCAGGATGAGGCAGAGGAAGAGAACCTGGATTGAGGGAGGAGGAGGGCCAAGACTAGGAGGAAGAGGAGGCGACGTAGATGAATGAGGAAGGCAAGTACCAGGTGGAGGACCCAGGAGAGCCAGGATCTGGCTGAGGACTAAGGCCAGGACTAGCCGGAGAAGGAGGGCCAGTGTTTGGTGGAGGAGGATTACCGGTACCAGGAAGAGTTGGAGGGCCAGTAAAAGAATGAGAAGGAGGCCAAGACCAAGAGAAGGAGGAGGCGCAGGATCTAGCTGAGGAGGAGGGCCAGGACCAGGCCAAAGAGGAACCGGATCATGAGGAGGAAGAGGGTTAAGACCAGGCTGAAGGCGAGAACCCAGACCGAGCAGAGGATGAGGGCCAGTGCCAGGTGGAGGAGCCAGATGGGGTAGGAGGACCAGGACCAGGCAGTGGAGGATGGCCAAGACCAGGTGGGTGAGGAGGGTCAGGACCATGTGGAGGAGGGGTGCCAGGCCCAGGCGAAGGAGGAGAGTGAAGATCAGACAGAGGAGGCGGCAAAAAGATCATTTGGAAGAGGAGAGCTAGGAGCAGGTGGAGGAGGCAGCCCAGGACCAGACGAAAGGGGGTGGGCCAGGACCAGGAAGAAGAAGAAGAAGAAAAGAAGAAGAAGAAAGAAGAAGAAGAAGAAAGAAGAAGAAAGAAGAAAGAAGAAAGAAGAAAGAAGGAAGAAGAAGAAGAAGAAGAAGAAGAAGAAGAAGAAAGAAGAAGATCAGCAGAAGGAGGAGGGCCAGGATCTGTAGGAGGAGGAAGGCCAGGATTAGGCAGAGGAAGAGGATCTGGACCGAGGGATCAGGAGGGTCAAGACTAGGAGAAGGAGGACACAACCTAGATGGATGAGGAAGGCAAGTACCAGTGGGAGTTCCCAGGAGAGCCAGGATCTGGCCGAGGATGAAGACCAGGAGCAGCCAGAGTAGGAGGGCCAGTGTTTGGTGGAGGAGGATTACCAGTACCAGGAAGAGTTGGAGGGCCTGGAAAATAACAAGAAGGAGGCCAAGACCAAGAGAAGGAGGAGGTGCAGGATCTAGCAGAGGAGCAGGGCCAGGACCAGGCAGAGGAGGAACTGGATCATGAGGAGGAAGAGGGTTAAGACCAGGCTGAAGGCGAGAACCAAGACCAAGCAGAGGATGAGGGCCTTTGCCAGGTGGAGGAGCCAGATGGGGTAGGAGGGCCAGGACCAGGCAGTGGAGGATGGCCAAGACCAGGTGGGTGAGGAGGGTCAAGACCATGTGGAGGAGGAGTGCCAGGCCCAGGCGAAGGAGGAGAGTGAAGATCAGACAGTGGAGGAGGGAAAAAGATCATTGGGAGGAGGAGAACCAGGAGCAGGTGGAGGAGGAGGCCCTGGACCAGACGGATGGGGGTGGGCCAGGACCAGGCAGAAGAAGACGAAGAGGACCAGCAGAAGGAGGAGGGCCAGGATCTGGAGGAGAAGGAATGCCAGGATGAGGCAGAGGAAGAGGACCTGGATCGAGGGAGGAGGAGGGCCAAAACTAGGAGGAGGAGGAGGAGGCGACCTAGATGGATGAGGAAGGCAAGTACAAGGTGGAGGTCCCAGGAGAGCCAGGATCTGGCCGTGGATGAAGGCCAGGACAAGGCGGAGCAGGAGGGCCAGTGTTTAGTTCAATCAATCAATCATATTTATTGAGCGCTTACTGTGTGCAGAACACTGTACTAAGTGCTTGGGAAGTACAAGTTGGCAACATATAGAGACAGTCCCTACCCAACAGTGGGCTCACAGTCTAAAAGGGTGAGACAGAGAATAAAACCAAACATACTAACAAAATAAAATAGAATAGATATGTACAAGATAAATAAATAAATAAATAAATAAATAAATAAATAAATAAATAAATAAATAAATAAATAAATAGAGTAATAAATATGTTCAAACATATATATACATATATACGGGTGCTGTGGGGAAGGGAAGGAGGTAAGATGGGGGATGGAGAGGGGGACGAGGGGGAGAGGAAGGAAGGGGCTCAGTCTGGGAAGGCTCCCTGGAGGAGGTGAGCTCTCAGTAGGGTCTTGAAGGGAGGAAGAGAGCTAGCTTGGCGGATGGGCAGAGGGAGGGCATTCCAGGCCCGGGGGATGATGTGGGCCGGGGGTCGATGGCGGGACAGGAGAGAATGAGGTACGGTGAGGAGATTAGCTGCAGAGGAGTGGAGGGTGTGAGGTGGGCTGTAGAAGGAGAGAAGGGAGGTGAGGTAGGAAGGAGCGAGGTGATGGAGAGCCTTGAAGCCGAGGGTGAGGAGTTTCTGCGTGATGCGCAGATTGATTGGTAGCCACTGGAGATTTTTGAGGAGGGGAGTAACATGCCCAGAGCGTTTCTGGACAAAGACAATCCGGGCAGCAGCATGAAGTATGGATTGAAGTGGGGAGAGACATGAGGATGGGATATCAGAGAGTTCACGAGGATTACCAGTACCAGGAAGAGTTGGAGGGCCAGGAAAAGAACGAGAAGGAGGCCAAGACCAAGAGAAGGGGGAGGCACAGGTTCTAGCTGAGGAGAAGGGCCAGGGCCAGGCAGAGGAGGAACTGCATCATGAGAGCACTAGGCAGGGCGGGGGGCAACAACCCTAGTCAGGGCAGGGGGCACTAGGCAGAGCAGGGTGGGGAATAGCTCTAGGCAGAGCTGGGGGATAGAACTAGGGCAAGCAGGGGGGTGACACCCCTAGGCAGAGCTGGGGGGGATAGCACTAGGTAGAGCTGCGAGGGATAGCACTAGTCGGAGAGGGGGGATAGCACTAGGCATAGCAGGGGGCTAGCACTAGGTAGAGTGGGGGATAGCACTAGACAAAGTGGGGGGGGCGAGAGCACTAGGTGCAGTTGAGGGGCGACAGCAGTAGGTGGGGCGGAGGCGACAGCACTAGGAAGAGCCGGGGGGAGTGCTAGGTGGAGCAGGGGGGACAGCACTAGGTGGGGTGCGACAGCACTAGGTGGGGCGGGGGGGCGACAGCACTAGGCAGAGCTGGGGGGGGGGATAGCACTAGGCAGAGCAGGGGAGGATAGCACTAGGCAGAGCGGGGGAGGATAGCACTAGGCAGAGCGGTGGAGCATAGCACTAGGCAGAGAAGGGGGATAGCACTAAACGGAACGGGGCGGGGGGGGGGCAACAGCCATAGGCGGGGCAGGGGGATAGCACTAGACGGAGCGGGGTGTAGCACTAGACGGAGCGGGGGAAAAGCACTAGGTGGAGCGGGGGGATAGAACTAGGTGGGGTGGGGGGAGACAGCCCTAGGCGGGGCAGGGGTGCAACAGCCCTAGGTGGGGCCAGGGGTCAACAGCCCTAGGCAGAGCTGGTGTGAATAACACTAGGCAGAGCAGGGGGAATAGCACTAGGCAGAGCAGCGGGGACAGCACTAGGCAGAGAGCGGGGATAGCACTAGACGGAGCGGGAGGATAGCACTAGACAGAGCGGGAGGATAGCACTAGATGGAGCCGGGGGATAGCACTAGGCAGAGTGGGGATAGCACTAGGTGGAGCGTGGGGAGGCAACAGCCCTAGGCAGGGCGGGGGGCGACAGCCCTATGCGGAGCGTGGGGATAGCACTAGATGGAGTGGGGGGATAGCACTAGACAGGGCAGGGGGGGGTAGCACTAGGCGGAGTGGGGGGGATAGCACTAGGTGGGGCAGGGGGGAGACAGCCCTAGGCGGGGTGGGGGAATGGCACTAGACGGAACGGGAGGGATAGCACTAGGCGAAGCAGGGGGATAGCACTAGGCAGAACCAGAGGATAGAACTAGGCGGGGAGGGGGGCAACAGCCCCAGGCGGGGCAGGGGGGGATAGCATTAGACGGAGTGGGGGGATAGCACTACGGAGTGGAGGGATAGCACTAGACGGAGGTGAGGGATAGCACTAGATGGAGCGGGGGGTTAGCACTAGGCAGAGCTGGGAGGATGGCAGTAGGCGGGGCAGGGAGGCAACAGCCCCAGGCAGGGTCGGGGGCGACAGCCCTAGGCAGGGCAGGGGGGATAACACTGACGGAGCGGGGGGAATAGCACTAGACGGAGCAGGGCAATAACACAAGACGGAGTAGGGGGATAGCACTAGGCAGAGCGGAGGTAATAGCACTAGGTGGGTCGGGGGGGGCCACAGTCCTAGGCAGGGTGGGGGTCGACAGACCTAGGCGGGGCAGGGGTCGACAGACCTAGGCGGGGTGGGGGGCGACAGACCTGGGCGGGGGGCGACAGACCTAGGCGGGGCGGGGGGCAACAGACCCAGGCGGGGCGGGGGGCGACAGCACTAGGCGGGGCGGGGGGCGACAGCACTAGGCGGGGTGGGGGGCGACAGCACTAGGTGGAGCAGGGTGGGATAGCAGTAGGTGGAGCGGGGGGTGACAGAACTAGGTGGAGCGGGGGGGGGGGGGTGACAGGGCTAGGCGGAGCGGGGGGCGACAGCACTAAGTGGGGCTGGGGGCAACAGCACTAGGCAGGGGGGATAGCACTAGGCGGGAAGGATAGTACGAGGCTGGGGGGATATCACTAGGCAGAGCGGGGGGGGGTAGAACTAGGCGGAGTAAGGGGGATAGCACTAGGTGGGGGGGATAGCATTAGGCAGAGCGGGGCGGGGATAGCCCTAGGTGGGGTAGGGGGGATAGCACTAGGCAGAGCAGGGGGCAGATAGCACTAGGTAGAGCGGGCGTGGGGGGAGAGCACTAGGCAGAGCAGGGGATAGCACTAGGTGGAGCAGGGAGATAGCATCATCATCATCATCATCAATCGTATTTATTGAGCGCTTACTGTGTGCAGAGCACTGTACTACGCACTTGGGAAGTACAAGTTGGCAACATATAGAGACAATCCCTACCCAACAGTGGGCTCACAGTCTAGAAGGGGGAGACAGAGAACAAAACCAAACATATTAACAAAATAAAATAAATAGAATAGATAAGTACAGGTAAAATAAATAGAATAATAAATATGTACAAACATATATACATATATACAGGTGCTATGGGGAAGGGAAGGAAGGAAGATGGGGGGATGGAGAGGGGGAGGAGGGGGAGAGGAAGGAGGGCGCTCAGTCTGGGAAGGCCTCCTGGAGGAGGTGAGCTCTCAGTAGGGCCTTGAAGGGAGAAAGAGAGCTAGCTTGGCGGATGGGCAGAGGGAGGTCATTCCAGGCCTGGGGGATGACGTGGGCCGGGGCTCGATGGCGGGACAGGCGAGAACGAGGTACGGTGAGGAGATTAGCGGCAGAGGAGCGGAGGGTGCGGGGTGGGCTGTAGAAGGAGAGAAGGGAGGTGAGGTAGGAGGGGGAGAGGTGATGGAGAGCCTTGAAGCCCAGGGTGAGGAGTTTCTGCCTGATGCGCAGATTGATTGGTAGCCACTGGAGATTTTTGAGGAGGGGAGTAACATGCCCAGGGCATTTCTGGACAAAGACAATCCGGGCAGCAGCATGAAGTATGGATTGAAGTGGGGAGAGACACGAGGATGGGAGATCAGAGAGAAGGCTGATGCAGTAGTCCAGACGGGATAGGATGAGAACTTGAATGAGAAGGGTAGCGGTGTGGATGGAGAGGAAAGGGCGGATCTTGGCAATGTTACGGAGCTGAGACCGGCAGGTTTTGGTGACGGCTTGGATGTGAGGGGTGAACGAGAGAGCGGATTCGAGGATGACACCAAAGTTGCGGGCTTGTGAGACGGGAAGGATAGCACTAGGCAGAGCAGGGGGGATAGCACTAGGCGGAGCAGGGGGGGATAGCACTAGGTGGGGCAGGGGGACAGCACCAGGCGGAGCAGGAGGATAGAACTTGGTGGGGGGGGGCGGCAGCCCTAGGCGGGGCAGGGGGGCAACAGCCCTGGGCAGAGCTGGTGGGAATAACACTAGGCAGAACAGGGGGGATAGCACTAGGCAGAGTGGGGGGGGGGGGGGGGCGACAGCCCTAGGCGAGGGGAGGCGACAGCCCTAGGCGTGGGGGGGGATAGCACTAGGCAGGGCGGGGGGGGATAGCACTAGGTGGAGCGGGGGGGATAGCACTAGGCGTAGTGGGGACGGGGGGGATAGCACTAGGCAGAACCGGGGGATAGCACTAGACGGAGCAGGGCGATAGCACTAGGCAGAGCGGGGGTAATAGCACCAGGCGGGGCTGGGGAGGGGGGCACAGCCCAAGGTGGGGTGGGGTCGACAGACCTAGGCGGGGTGGGGGGTCGACAGATCGGGGCGGGGGGCGACAGACCCAGGCGGGGCGGGGGGCGACAGACCCAGGAGGGGCAGGGGGTGACAGACCCAGGCGGGGCGGGGGGGCGACAGACCCAGGCGAAGAGGGGGGCAACAGACTCAGGCGGGGGGGGGGGCGACAGACCCAGGCAGGGGGGGGCGACAGACCCAGATGGGGCGGGGGGGTGACAGCAGTAGGCAGAGGGGGGGGCGACAGTAGTAGGCGGAGCAGGGGGGCGACAGTAGTAGGCAGGGCAGGGGGATAGCACTAGGCGGGGGGGATAGCACTAGGCGGGGGGGATAACACGAGGCGGGGCAGGGGGGTGACAGAACTAGGTGGGGCAGGGGGGCGACAGCACTAGGGGGGCGGGGGGATAGCACTCGGTGGAGTGGGGGACAGCATTAGGTGGAGGGCGACAGCACTAGGCAGAGCTGGGGGGGATAGCACTAGGCAGAGCTGGGGGCGACAGCACTAGGCTGAGAGGGGGGCGAAAGCCCTAGGCGGGGCGGGGGGGCAACAGCCCTAGGCGGGATGTTGGGGGCGACAGCACTAGGCACGGTGGGGGGGGGCGAGAGCATTAGGCACGGTGGGGGGGCGACAGCACTAGGTGGGGCTGGGGGGGATAGTACTAGGTGGAGCTGGGGGGACAGCACTAGGCAGAGCAGGGGGGGAATAGCACTAGGCAGAGCCGTGGGGGATAGCACTAGGTGGAGTGGGGGGATAGCACTAGGCGGAGTGGGGGGATAGCACTAGACGGAGCAGGGGGATAGCACTAGGCAAAGAAGGGGGATAGCACTAGGCAAAGAAGGGGGGATAGCACTAGGCAAAGAAGGGGGGATAGCACTAGGTGGAGCTGGGGGGATAGCACTAGGCAGAGCTGGGGGCGATAGCACTAGGCAAGGCAGGGGGGCGACAGCCCTAGGCAAGGCAGGGGGGCAACAGCCCTAGGCAAGGCAGGGGGGCCACAGCAGTAGGCAGAGCTGGTGGGAATAACACTAGGCAGAGCAGGGGGGATAGCACTAGGCAGCGCGGGGGGATAGCACTGGACAGAGCAGGGGGGCGACAACCCTTGGCGGGGCGGGGGGGGCGACAGCCCTAGGAAGGGTGGGGGGGGGGGGCGACAGCACTAGACAGAGCGGGGGGTGACAGCCCTAGGCGGGGCGGGGGGACTACAGCCCTCGGCGGGGTGGGGAGGGACAGCCCCCGGCTGGGCGGGGGAGGGTGACAGCCCCAGGCTGGGAGGGGGAGGGCGACAGCCCCAGGCTGGGCAGGGGGGAGACAACCCCAGGCGGGCAGGGGGTGACAGAACTAGGCCGGGTGGGGGGGGGGGGCGACAGCTCTAGGCAGGGCGGGAGGGCGACAGCACTAGGCAGAGCTGGGGGCGATAGCACTAGGCAGAGCTGGGGGGCGAGTAGCACTAGGTGGAGTGAGAGGATAGCACTAGCCGGAGCGAGGGGGCGACAGACCTAGGCGGGGTGGGGGGATAGCACTAGGCAGAGCTGGGGGATAGCACTAGGCGGAGCAGGGAGGATAGCACTAGGTGGAGCGGGGGATAGTGCTAGGTGGGGCGGGTGGGCGACAGCCATAGGCGGGGTATGGGGCGACAGTGCTAGGCGGGACAGGTGGGCGACAGCCCCAGGAGGGGCAGGGGGCGACACCCCCAGGAGGGGCAGGGAGCGACAGCCCCAGGAGGGGCAGGGAGCGACAGCCCCAGGAGGTGGCAGGGGCATGACAGCTCTAGGCGGGTGGGGGGCCACAGAACTAGGTGGAGGGGGCACAGCACAAGGCGGGGTGGGGGGCGACAGCACTAGGCGGGGCGGGGGGCAATAGCACTAGGCTGGGCGGGGCGGGGGCAGCACTGGGCAGAGCTGGGGGGTATAGCACTAGGCAGAGCAGGGGCGGATAGCACTAGGCAGAGCGGGGGGGATCCCAATAGATGGAGCCAGGGGATCGCACTAGACGAAGCAGGGGAGCGACAGCACTAGGCGGGGTGGGGGGCGACAACCCTAGGCAGAGCAGGGGGGATAGCACTAGGCAGGGCGGGGGGGGTAGCACTAGACAGACGGGGGGGGCGACACCCTAGGCAGGGCGGGGGAGTGACAGCACTAGGGGAGGCCGGGGTCCAACAGCACTAGGCGGGGCGGGGGGCGACAGCCCTAGGCAGAGCAGGGAGCGACAACCCTAGACAGTGCAGGGGAGGATAGCACTAGATGGAGTAGGGGCATAGCAGTAGGCAGTGCGGGGGGGATAGCACTAGGCGGGATGGGGGTGATAGCACTAGGCGGGGCGGGGGGGGCCACTGCCCTAGGAGGGGCGGAGGTTGACAAACCTAGGCGGGTCGGGGGGCGACAGCCCTAGGTGGGACGGGGGGGCCACAGCACTAGGCAGAGCAGGGGGGACAGCACTAGACAGAGCGGGGGGATAGCACTAGACAGAGCGGGGGGTGGGAGGGTGACAACACTAAGTGGGGCGGAGGAGTGACAGCACTAGGCGGGGTGGGGAGCCACAACACGAGGCCGGGCGGGGGGCGACAGCACGAGGCGGAACTTGGGGGATAGCACTATGTGGGGGGCATAGCTCTAGGTGGGGGGCATAGCACTAGGTGGTGCGGGGGGGAATAGCACTAGGTGGAGTGGGGGTACAGCAGTAGGCGGACAGGGGGAATAGCACTAGGAGCGGGGGGATAGTACTAGGCGGGGCGGGGGGGCGACAGCACTAGGCGGGGCATTGGGCCAACCGCCCCAGGCTGGGGGGGCCGACAGCCCCAGGCGGAGCTGGGGGGGCAACAGCCCCAGGTGGGGCGGGGGGAGCGACAGCCCTAGGAGGGGCGGGGGTGACAACAGCCCTAGGCGGGACAGGGGGCAACATCCCTAGGCAGAGCTGGTGGGAATAACACTAGGCAAAGCAGGGGGGATAGCACTAGGCAGAGCAGGGGGGATAGCCCTAGACAGAGCGGGGGGGCAACAACCCTAGGCGGGACGGGGAGACGACAGCCCTAGGCGGGACGGGGGGCAACAGCCCTAGGCGGGACGGGGGGCCACAGCAGTAGGCAGAGCAGGGGGAATAGCACTAGACGGCGCGGGGGGATAGCACTAGACAGAGAAGGGGGGCGACAACCCTAGGCGGTGGGGCGGGGCGACAGCACTAGACAGAGCGGGGGGGCGACAACCCTAGGCGGGGTGGGGGGTGACAGTCCCAGGCGGGGTGGGGGCAACAGCACTAGGCAAAAGCCCTAGGCAGAGCCGGGGGGATAGCACTAGGCGGAGCGGGGAGGATAGCACTAGGTGGAGTGGGGGATAGTGCTAGGCGGGGCAGGTGGGCGACTGCCATAGGCGGGGTGTGGGGTGACAGTGCCAGGCGGGACAGGTGGACGACAGCCCCAGGAGGGGCAGGGGGCGACAGCCCCAGGAGGTGGCAGGGGCGCGACAGCCCTAGGTGGGGTGGGGGGACACAGAACTAGGTGGAGGGGGTACAGAACAAGGCGGGGCGGGGGGCGACAGCACTAGACGGGGCGGGGGGCAATAGCACTAGGCCGGGCGGGGGCAGCACTAGGCAGAGGCGGGGGGGATAGCATTAGACTGAGGGTGGGGGGCGACAACCCTAGGCAGGGCGGGGGAGTGACAGCACTAGGCAGGGCCGGGGTCTGACAGCATTAGGCGGGGCGGGGGGCGATAGCCCCAGGAGGGGCGGGGGGCGACAGCCCTAGGCAGTGCAGGGGTCGACAGCCCTAGACAGTGCAGGGGAGGATAGCCCTAGACGGAGTAGGGGCATAGCAGTAGGCAGTGCGGGGGGGATAGCACTAGGCGGGATGGGGGTGATAGCACTAGGTGGGGCGGGGGGGCCACTGCCCTAGGAGGGGCGGGGGTTGACAAACCTAGGCGGGTCGGGGGGCGACAGCCCTAGGTGGGACGGGGGGCCACAGCACTAGGCAGAGCAGGGGGGACAGCACTAGACAGAGCAGGGGGATAGCAATAGACAGAGCGGTGGGGGGGGGGGGGCGACAACCCTAAGCGGGGCGGAGGAGTGACAGCACCAGGCAGGGGGCCACAACACGAGGCCGGGCGGGGGCCACAACACGAGGCGGGGCGTGGGGCGACAGCACGAGGTGGGGCGGGGGGGAGACAGCACGAGGTGGAACTTAGGGGATAGCACTACGTGGGGCGCATAGCCCTAGGCTGGGGGCCATAGCACTAGGTGGTGCGGGGGGGAATAGCACTAGGCGGAGCGGGGGTACAGCACTAGGCGGAGAGGGGGGAATAGCACTAGGGGGAGCGGGGGGATAGCACTAGGCGGGGCAGTGGGCCGACCGCCCCAGGTGGGGTGGGGGGGTCGACAGCCCCATGCAGGGCGGGGAGGGGCGACAGCCCCAGGCGGGGCGGGGGGGGCGACAGCCCCAGGCAGGGCGGGGGGGCCGACAGCCCTAGGCGGGGCGGGGGGCAACATCCCTAGGCAGAGCTGTTGGGAATAACACTAGGCAGAGCAGGGGGGATAGCACTAGACGGCGTGGGGGGATAGCACTAGACAGAGCGGGGGGGCGACAACCCTCGGCAGAGCGGGGCGGGGGGTGACAGCCCTAGGCGGGGCGGGGGGACAACAACCCTAGGTGGGATGGGGAGACGACAGCCCTAGGCGGGACGGGGGGGCAACAGCCCTAGGTGGGATGGGGGGCAACAGCAGTAGGCAGAGCTGGTGGGAATAACACTAGGCAGAGCAGGGGGAATAGCACTAGACGGCGCGGGGGGGATAGCACTAGACAGAGCAGGGGGGCGACAACCCTAGGAGGGGCGGGGAGGGCGACAGCACTAGACTGAGCGGTGGGGCGACAACCCTAGGCAGGGCGGGGGGGGGTGACAGTCTCAGGCGGGGTGGGGGGCAACAGCACTAGGCAGATGTGGGGGCGAAAGCCCTAGGCAGAGCTGGGGGGATAGCACTAGACGGAGCGGGGGAGGGGGGCGACAACCCTAAGTGGGGCAGAGGAGTGACAGCACTAGGTGGGGCGGGGGGCCACAACACGAGGCCGGGCAGGGGCCACAACACGAGGCCGGGTGGGGAGCGACAGCACTAGATGGAACTTGGGGGATAGCACTATGTGGGGGGCATAGCTCTAGGCGGGGGGGCATAGCACTAGGTGGTGCGGGGGGGGAATAGCACTAGACAGAGCGGGGGGGGCGACAACCCTCGGCGGAGCGGGGCGGGGGGTGACAGCCCTAGGCGGGGCGGGGGGGACAACAACCCTAGGTGGGATGGGGAGACGACAGCCCTAGGCGGGACGGGGGGGCAACAGCCCTAGGTGGGACGGGGGGCAACAGCAGTAGGCAGAGCTGGTGGGAATAACACTAGGCAGAGCAGGGGGAATAGCACTAGACGGCGCGGGGGGATAGCACTAGACAGAGCAGGGGGGGCGACAACCCTAGGAGGGGCGGGGGAGGGCGACAGCACTAGACTGAGCGGTGGGGCGACAACCCTAGGCAGGGCGGGGGGGGTGACAGTCTCAGGCGGGGTGGGGGCAACAGCACTAGGCAGATGTGGGGGCGAAAGCCCTAGGCAGAGCTGGGGGGATAGCACTAGACGGAGCGGGGGGAGGGGGGGCGACAACCCTAAGTGGGGCAGAGGAGTGACAGCACTAGGTGGGGCGGGGGGGCCACAACACGAGGCCGGGCGGGGGCCACAACACGAGGCCGGGTGGGGAGCGACAGCACTAGATGGAACTTGGGGGATAGCACTATGTGGGGGGCATAGCTCTAGGCGGGGGGGCATAGCACTAGGTGGTGCGGGGGGGAATAGCACTAGGCGGAGCGGGGGTACAGCACTAGGCAGAGAGGGGGGAATAGCACTAGGGGGAGCGCGGGGCCGACCGACCCAGGCGGGGCGGGGGGGGGCGATAGCCCCAGGCGGGGCGGGGGGGGGGCGACAGCCCCAGGCAGGGTGGGGGGAGGCGACAGCTCTAGGAGGGACGGGGGGCAACATCCCTAGGCAGAGCTGGTGGGAATAACACTAGGCAGAGCAGGGGGAATAGCACTAGACGGCGTGGGGGGATAGCACAAGACAGAGCGGGGGGGGCGACAACCCTAGGCGGGGCGGGGGGACGACAGCCCTAGGCGGGACGGGGGGGCAACAGACCTAGGCGGGACAGGGGGCAACAGCAGTAGGCAGAGCTGGTGGGAATAACACTACGCAGAGCAGGGGGAATAGCACTAGATGGCGCGGGGGGGATAGCACTAGACAGAGCAGGGGGGCGACAACACTAGGCGGGGCGGGGAGGGCGACAGCACTAGACTGAGCGGTGGGGCGACAACCCTAGGCAGGGCGGGGGGGGGGTGACAGTCTCAGGCGGGGTGGTGGCAACAGCACTAGGCAGATGTGGGGGCGAAAGCCCTAGGCAGAGCTGGGGGGATAGCACTAGACGGAGCGGGGGAGGGGGGCGACAACCCTAAGTGGGGCAGAGGAGTGACAGCACTAGGTGGGGCGGGGGGCCACAACACGAGGCCGGGCGGGGGCCACAACACGAGGCCGGGTGGGGAGCGACAGCACTAGATGGAACTTGGGGGATAGCACTATGTGGGGGGCATAGCTCTAGGCGGGGGGGGCATAGCACTAGGTGGTGCGGGGGGGGAATAGCACTAGGCGGAGCGGGGGTACAGCACTAGGCAGAGAGGGGGGAATAGCACTAGGGGGAGCGCGGGGCCGACCGACCCAGGCGGGGCGGGGGGGGCGATAGCCCCAGGCGGGGCGGGGGGGGGGGGGCGACAGCCCCAGGCAGGGGGGGGGGAGGCGACAGCTCTAGGAGGGACGGGGGGCAACATCCCTAGGCAGAGCTGGTGGGAATAACACTAGGCAGAGCAGGGGGAATAGCACTAGACGGCGTGGGGGGATAGCACAAGACAGAGCGGGGGGGCGACAACCCTAGGCGGGGCGGGGGGACGACAGCCCTAGGCGGGACGGGGGGCAACAGACCTAGGCGGGACAGGGGGCAACAGCAGTAGGCAGAGCTGGTGGGAATAACACTACGCAGAGCAGGGGGAATAGCACTAGATGGCGCGGGGGGATAGCACTAGACAGAGCAGGGGGGCGACAACACTAGGCGGGGCGGGGGGGGGCGACAGCACTAGACAGAGCGGGGGGGGCGACAACCCTAGGCAGGGCGGGGTGGTGACAGTCCCAGGCGGGGTGGGGGCAACAGCACTAGGCAGAGCTGGGGGGGGATAGCACTAGACGGAGCGGGGGGATAGCACTAGACGGAGCGGGGGGGATAGCACTAGGCAGAGCGGGGGGGATAGCACTAAGCGGGGCGGGGGAGCCACAGCCCTAGGCGGGGTGGGGGCGACAGCCCCAGGCGGTGTGGGGGGGCAACAGCCCCGGGGGGGGGCGGGGGGGGCGACAGCCCCAGGCTGGGAAGGGGAGGGTGACAGCCCCAGGTTGGGCAGGGGAGGGCGACAGCCCCAGGCAGGGCAGGGGGTGACAGAACTAGGCCGGATGGGGGGGGTGACAGCACTAGGCGGGGCGGGGAGCGACAGCACTAGGCAGAGCTGGCGGGGGTAGCACTAGATGGAGCGGGGGGGCGACAGGCCTAGGCGGGGTTTGGGGATAGCACTAGGCGGAGCGGGGAGGATAGCACTAGACGGAGCAGGGGGGCGACAGCCCTAGGTGGAGCGGGGGATAGTGTTAGGCGGGGCGGGTGGGCGACAGTGCCAAGTGGGACTGGTGGGTGACAGCCCCAGGAGTGGCAGGGGGGCGACAGAACTAGTTGGGGGGGGCACAGCACTAGGCGGGGTGGGGGGAACACTAGGCAGACCTGGGGGGTATAGCACTAGACAGAGCGGGGGGATCCCAATAGACAGAGCCACAGGATCGCACTAGACGAAGCAGGGGGGCGACAGCCCTAGGCGGGGTGGGGGGCGACAGCCCTAGGCAGAGCTGGGGGATAGCACTAGGTGGAATGAGGAGATAGCACTAGGCGGGGCTGGGGGGCCACAGCCCTAGGTGGGGAGTGCGGCGACAGCCCTAGACAGTGCGGGAGGATAGTACTAGACGGAGTAGGGGCATAGCAGTAGGCAGTGCAGGGGGGGATAGCACTACGCGGGGCGGGGGGGCCACTGCCCTAGGCGGGACGGGGGGCAACAGCACTAGGCAGAGCAGGGGGGATAGCACTAGGCAGGGCAGGGGGATAGCACTAGACGGTGGGGGGGGCGACAACCCTAGGCGGGGCGGGGGAGTGACAACACTAGGCGGGGCAGGGGGGCGACAGCACTAGGCGGGGCGGGGGGGCGACAGCACTAGGCGGGGCGGGGGGCAACAGCACTAGGCAGAACTTGGGGGCTAGCACTAGGCGGAGCGGGAGGGATAGCACTAAGTGGGGCGGTGGGGATATAGCACTAGGCGGAGCGGGGGGGATAGTACTATGGGGAGCGGGGGGGCGACAGCACCGGGCGGGGCCGGGGGGTGACAGCACCGGGCGGGGGTCCGACAGCACCAGGCGGGGCGGGGGGGTCACAACACGAGGCCGGGGGGGGGGGGCGGGGACAGCACTAGGCAGAGCTCGGGGCGACAGGCCCTAGGTAGAGCAGGGGGGATAGCACTAGACAGAGCGGGGGGCATAGCGCTAGACGGAGCAGGGGGCATAGCGCTAGACGGAGCGGGAGGCATAGCGCTAGACGGAGCGGGGGGCATAGTACTAAGCGGGGCGGGGGAGCCACAGCCCCAGGAGGTTTGGGGGGCGACAGTCCCAGGTGGGGCGAGGGGAGCGACAGCCCCAGGCAGGCAGGGGGTGACAGCACTAGGCAGAGCTGGGGGGGGATAGCACTAGGCAGAGCTGGGGGGGCAAAAGGCCTAGGCGGGGTTTGGGGATAGCACTAGGCGGAGCGGGGAGGATAGCACTAGACGGAGCAGGGGGGCGACAGCCCTAGGCGGAGCGGGGAATAGTGCTAGGCGGGACGGGTGGGCGACAGCCATAGGCGGGGAGTGGGGCGACAGTGCCAGGCAGGACAGGTGGGCGATAGCCCCAGGAGGGGCAGGGGGGTGACAGCACTAGGCAGGGCAGGGGGAGCACTAGGTAGAGCTGGGGGGATTCCAATAAACGGAGCCAGGGGATCGCACTAGATGAAGCAGGGGAGCGACAGCCCTAGGCGGGGTGGAGGATAGCACTAGGTGGAACGGGGGCACCACAGCCCTAGACAGTGTGGGAGGATAGCACTAGACGGAACCGGGGGACAGCACTAAACAGAGTAGGAGCATAGCAGTAGGCAGTGTGGGGTGGGGGGGGAAAGCACTAGGCGGGGGGGGCACTGCCCTAGGTGGGAAGGGGGGGCGACAGCACTAGGCACGGTGGGGGGATAGCACTAGACGGGGAGGGGCGACAACCCTAGGCGGGGCGGGGGAGTGACAACCCTTTTTGGGGGCGGGGTCCAACAGCACGAGGCAGGGAGGGGGGCCACAGCACGAGGGCGGGCGGGGGGGCCACAGCACAAGGCAGAACTTGGGAGATAGCACTAGGCGAGGTGGTGGGGATAGCACTATGTGAGGGGCATAGCACTAGGTGGTGCGCGGGGGGAATAGCACTAGACGGAGCAGAGGTATAGCACTAGGCGGAGCATAGCACCAGGGGGAGCGGGGGGGGGGGGCACAGCACCAGGCAGGGCGAGGGGGGCGACAGCACCGGGCAGGGCAGGGAGAATAGCACTAGACAGGGGGGGGTGACAACCCTAGGGGGGGCGAGGGAGTGACAACACGAGGCCGGGCTGGGGGGCCGACAGCACGAAGCCGGGAGGGGGGGCGACAGCACGAGGCCGGGTGGGGGGGGGGCGACAGCACGAGGCCGGGCGGGGGGGGGGGGGCGACAGCACGAGGCCGGGCGGGGGGGGGGGGGCGACAGCACGAGGCCGGGCGTGGGGGGGCGACAGCACGAGGCCGAGCGGGGGGGGAGGGGGCGACAGCACGAGGCTGGGCGGGGGGGGGGCGACAGCACGAGGTGGAACTTGGGGGATAGCACTAGGTGGTGTGTGGGGGAATAGCACTAGACGGAGCGGGGGTGATAGCATTAGGGGGAGCAGGGGGGCGACAGCACTAGGCCAGGATGGGGGCCACAACAGGAGGCCGGGGCGGGGGGACACAGCACTAGGCAGAGCTGGGGGGTACAGGACTCGGTATTGCAGGGGCGGGTAGCACTAGACAGAGCTGGGGGATAGCACTAGATGAAGCAGGGGGGCGACAGCACACGGGCAGGCGGGGGGTGCCAGCACTAGGCGAGGGGGCATAGCACTAGGTGGAGCTGGGGGTATAGCACTAGGTGGGGGGGGGGGTCAGCCCCAGGCGGGGCGGGGGGCGACAGCAGTAGGCAGTGCCAGGGTGATAGCACTAGATGGAGCTGGGGGGATAGAAATAGATTGAGATCAGGGCGTATAGGACCAGTCAGAGAGTGGGGGCGGGGATAGGACCACTCAGACAGGTCGGGGTGGGGGGCACAGGAGCAGTCAGAGCGGTGGAGAGGGACAGCGATAGGACCAGGCAGAGCGGGGGTGGTGGTGGTGCTAAGACCAGTCAGAGTGGCGGGGGGGGGGGGGGGAGGGCAATAGGACCAGTCCGAGCAGTAGGGAAAGGACCAGACGGTGTATGATTTAGACAAAACAGTGGGGGTTAAAATTTGACAGAGGTGGAGTTTGGAACTAGACGGAGCAGGGGGGGAGGGCAGCACGAGAACGAGCAGGGGGGCACACAACAGGAGAACGAGCGGGGGGGACAGCACGAGAACGAGCGGGGGGAACAGCACGAAAACGAGCAGGGGGACAGCACGAGAACGAGTGGGGGGGACAGCACGAGAACGAGCGGGGGGGACAGCACGAGAACGAGTGGGGGGCAGCACGAGAACGCGTGGGGGCAGCACGAGAAGGAGGGGGGGACAGCACTAGACGGAGCCGGGAGCAGAGCACTAGAGCGAGCCGGGGGGGGCAATACTAGAGCGAGCCGGGGGGGACAGCACTAGACCGTGCCGTGGTGGGGGGCAGCACGAGAACGCGGGGGGGCAGCACGAGAAGGAGGGGGGGACAGCACTAGACGGAGCCGGGAGCAGAGCACTAGAGCGAGCCGGGGGGGGCAACACTAGAGCGAGCCTGGGGGGGACAGCACTAGACCGTGCCGTGGTGGGGGGCAGCGCTAGGCCGAGCCGGGGGGGATTGAACTAGACGGAGCGGAGTGGATTGAACTAGACGGAGCCGGGGGGAGAGCACTAGACGGAGAGAGGGGATAGAACTTGAAGGAGCAGGGAGAATAGAAACAGATCCGGGGTCGGGGGGGTAGGACCAGTCGGAGCACTGGGGAAAGGACCTGACGGAGCACGGGAGATAGATTTAGATGGGGGTGGGTGTAAAATTTGACAGTGCGGGGGGGATAACACGACGAAGCAGGGGTGGTACAGCACTAGACCGAACTGGGGGGGGGGGGGGACAGCACTAGACCAAGTGGGGGGCGGGGGGGGAGAACAGCACTAGACCGAGCAGGGGGTGGCAGCACTAGACTGAGCCGAAGGGGGTGGGGGGACACACGACAGCACTAGACCGAGCCGGGGGGCGGGGGAGACACAACTGCACTAGAACGAGCAGGGGGGGTCAGCACAAGACGGAGCTGGGGGGAGAGCACTTCACAGAGCAGGTGAGAGCACTGGACGGAGCAGGGGCACAGCACTGGACGAAGTGGGGGGGATAGCACTAGACCGAGAGGGAGGATAGAACTTGACAGAGCTGGGGGGCGGGGGGGGGGATAGAAACTAACAGAGCAGGTGGGATAGAACTAGAAGGAGCAGGGAGGATAGAAACAGACCTGGGGGGCGGTAGGACCAGTCGGAGCAGTGGAGAAAGGACCTGATGGAGCATGGGAGATAGATTTAGACGGGGGGGGTTAAGATTTGACAGTGCGGGGGGGATAGCACTTGGAGCAGTGGGGTACAGCACTATACCGAGCCGGGGGGCGGGGGGATGGGGACATACACAGCACTAGACCAAGCGGGGGAGGGGGAGGGGGACACACAGCACTAGACCGAGCGGGGGGGACAGCACGATAGCGGGGGCGATAGGACCAGTTGGAGCCCGGGTGGGGGCGGTAGGACCAGTCGGAGCGGGGGAGAAAGGACCACATGGGTGGGGGGTGGGAATAGAACCAGAAGGAGGTTGGGGGGGGGGGAATAGAACCAGTCGAAGCTGGGGGGCAATAGGACCAGTGGGAGCAGGAGGGTGGCGGTAAGACCAGTCGGAGCGGGGCGGGGGGTGGATAGATCTCGACCAAGCGGCGGGGATAGAACTTGACCGAGCCGGGGGAAGAACTAGCCGAAGATGGGAGGATAGAACTAGAATGAGCAGAGAGGATAGAACCAGACGAGGGGGCAATAAGACCAGTCGGAGGGGGGCGGGGCCGCGATAGAACCAGTCCGAGCGGGGGGGGGGGCAGGCGATAGGCTCAAACAGAGCAAGGGGGAAAAGGACTAGACAGAGCACAGGGAATACATCTAGATGGAATAGGGAAGACAGAAAGAACCAGACCAGTTTGGGGGTGGGGGTGGGAAAGAATGGGATGAGAGAGCAGGGTGGTGGTGGTCATAGGACAAGACGGAGCAGAGCGGGGGTGGGGGGGTATAGGACCAGTCAGATAGTAGTGAAAGTATTGATTATGCTGAGTAAATTAAGCAGCCCCGGAAGTTACCTCCTTTAAATCTAGAACAGATTGTCACTGAAATAGGCATTGAGGTCAGTGAGAGAAGGGAATTATTGTTGCGGAGCAGATGACAGACCAAGTTAAATTACTTCTCACCGGCTATGATATCATTGAGGTGGTCCTATTTCCAATATTTCCCCCAGCACACTGCGTGGAGTGATGGGTCTGATGGTGTTCCTGCAAGTTGAGAAGGAAACTCAAATGATGCAGTTTCTCCAACATCCCGCAAATCAGCCTGGTTTTCAATAGGCATGAGAGAACAGCCACAGAAGCCTGGATTCTCCGCTCTTCCCTACCCCTGCCATTGGATCCCCACACTCCCAGGATGGGAGAGACCTGGATTTAAACAACAAGTCTCCAGTACAAAGGCAGACTAAACAAGAGGAGTGGTAAGACTTGCAGTACTCCATACCAAAGCCTTCTATGCTCCCTACAAAGATGCAAGTTGGAGGCTACAGAACACCACAGGAGAATAGGATGGGTAGGGACAGACACACACTTTATTTTCCCTTCCAACTCACCCATGCACTTAGTCCCACCCACCAAGCAATGAAGCATTCACCCCACAGAAATTAGGTACATATACTCAGCTCTTTCTCTCACTTGTATTGTCAGCTGGGACTCTTCAGTAAAGTGATGCTGGACCTAGAATACTAAAATGAAATTATGTTACAATACGTAAGACATGCCTAACAATCTCAGGAAAGGAGACACCATAATGAGGAGACAAGTAAGGACAAGTGTGCTGTGGTGGTGAGCCAGGGCTACAGGGAACACACCTAATTCCCCTGCACTCTACTATCCCCAAGCACTTAGGTTAGTGCTCTGCATATAATACACATTCCAGTATCATTCATTCAACCGTATTTACTGAGCGCTTATTGTGTGCAGAGCACTGTACTAAGCGCTTGGGAAGTACAAGTCGGCAACATATAGAGACAGTCCCAACCCAACAACGGGCTCACAGTCTA